>NC_040023.1:753287-835787 GCF_000972845.2 Larimichthys crocea | reverse complement strand
GTTTTAACTCAGTGCCATTTTACACGATGTACAGAACAAAAGCAGCATGAGACAAGTAATCGCACCGTACAATTAAATGTGTCGAAGATGATAAATGATAGAAAAGATCTTTTTTAGTATCAACACCAGGAAATAAGATACAAAATAGACCTCTCACAGGCTAATGGGTGCTGTAAGTTAAAGCCCTTTGACCGCCAAAATGATGACACATTTACAGAGTGGACCCTCTAAATTTCAGACATATTGAATGATGGTCGTAACATTTTATTCCTCCCAAAATGCCTATGAATTGTTCTGAAAATGAACTCTCCAGTCACAGAGGAACAGACCTCAAACTTCAAAGATCATACAAACTTTGAGCCCAGGCTCAGACACATTCTGTATTTCCTGACGTCGGGCGAGAGCAGCACTGTGACCCACACACTTACTGATCATTACTACCGGCCGTTACCATGGTAATCAATCTTCACTCCACAGCTACCTATTTCCTCTCTCTCTGGTTGGTTTGTTGACAGACAACCATCCCTAAATCAATCCCAGGTTGCACTGCTGCAGCATCCATCACAAGCTAACAGAGAACTCCATTTTTCTTGTTTTTCTGTTCCGCCTCCTCGTCTGTCTGTCTGTCTGTCTGTCTGTCTGTCTGTCTGCCTGTCTGTCTGTCTGTCTGTCTGTCTGTCTGCCTGTCTGTCTGTCTGTCTGCCTGTCTGTCTGTCTGTCTGTCTGTCTGTCTGTCTGTCTGTCTGTCTGTCTGTCTGTCTGTCTGTCTGTCGCCTGCTTTCCTCTTCAACTTTTATTTGATTCTTTCTCACTTTTAGTTTCGTCTCCTATTTCACTAGCCCCATCTTGGTTTCCCTCTTGTCTTTTAAATCAATAACTTCTTCTGAATTTACAAAAAACAGCTAACTACTGTTTTCATATTCAAACCATCCTTTTTTTTTCTTTTTCGGCCTTTGTAGCCTTATTTGTCATATTTTAAAATCAGATTTTATTTGTATAGCCCAAAGTCACAAAGTACATTTGCCTCGAGGGGGTTTACAATTTTGTAATTTTTGAGAACATTAATGTAAATTCTTAGCAGCGGGTCTGTTTTATTAATCGCAGATGTCTGTGTTTTACATGCTTCTTCTTGATAAAGATTAAAGCTGACCTTCTGTTTTAGTGACATCACACCTCTACAACATGACAGGCAATTTAACAGACATGTCCTTTAATAAATACACTTTGACCACTGCCTAAAACCTTAGGCCCTATTTTCAGCATTTTTAGGGCTCTTTAGGAGTTATTGTCATGATCCATTAATCTGCTGAATAGAAATAAATAGAAGAAAATTGTGAAAAAGATGAAATCTTCATGTACTTTCACATGAGACCAAGTAAAAGCAGCAAAACATTCATGTCCGAGAGGCCCGAAAGTGGACTAATGATATCTTGATTACCAAAATGGATTCCTAATCGACCAATAAAGCTCAGAAAAATGCTGTTATACAACAGGCTTCTATCAACTTAACATCCTGAAAGAAGTGCCTACCAGTTGCACTGCATGCTGGGAGCCCATTACGAGATGAAAATGAACAGAGTAAAGTCATGATCGATGGACATTGACTGCCTCCGCAAGAAGCCTCGGCTGGATCTTAATATTGTGTCAGAAACTTCAAGTTAACTGTAACAAGTTTTCCGTTAATATTGGTTGGAAAACCTCCCTGATTCTAATCACAGCTGAACAGCTACATGAAAGCAGCGTCGCCCTTTGTTAGTAATTATATCTCAGACGATGTTCGGGAAACTAATCCCATCCGAATAGAGCTTTTGTCTCTTTCTCTGTCTGTCTCTGTCTGACTCCCTCCCCACTTCAAGAACACCAAATGAAGACCATATTAGCAGTGATGTATAGATGAATGATGTCATCGTTCCTCAAAACCCCCATTGATGTTACTGCGACGATACAGATCATAATCACCGTGATTGATAACTGCAGCCTTCCAGGGTGAACGTGCATGTGTGTGTATGTGTGTGTGTGTGAGAGAGAGAGAGAGAAGCAGTAAGTGACGATTGAAAGAAAAAAAAGGAGGAGAGAGTGGGCAAGAGAGAGACCGATGGAGAGGTATGGAGTGAGTAAGAGAGGGGGACCGCAGAGATTTAGGGTGAATGTACGTGAGGAAGCAAGATAAAGAGACATAGAGGCGGCCAAACAAGAGAATAAAAGAGAAAAAAAGACGGAGGGAGAACGAGAGAATGAAACAGAGAAAGAGACAGAGTTGTCAAGCACTCGATCACACCAAACAAGAGTAATGTTAAGGCCTTAAGGATCATTCACACTCTTGATGGATGGTTTTGTGTGTGTTCACGAGAGTGTGTGTGTGTGTGTGTCAGAGAGAGAGAGAGAGAGAGAGAGGAGGAGTGTCAGTGTGTGAGCCATTGCTGCCTCCAGTGGCAGAAAGGCGGAAAATGATGACTGTGATGGCTGTGTACTGCACTGCATATCCTCCAGCTCATTAATATTAAACACACACACACACACACACACACACACACACACACACACACACACACACACAGAGAGAGAGATAATCCAAACACGCAAGTTAACCATTAATTACACACACATTATTTCATCTACATATTATTGTCATCCTGTATTTCAGGTTTGTTTGGTAGAATTTGTTTTTCTTTCATTATTCATTACCATGGCAGAGGTGAAACATTTGTCAGACATGAACATGATTTACATTTTTTTGTACAAGTTCTACAAATGAAATCTGCCACTCAAATAAGCTCCCTCTATACAGTACTACACATTGTCTTAAGGAACAATATGCACAGAGCACAATGGATATCACTGTGACCTTTTTTGAAAAAAAATGTGAAAAAAAATGTCTGAATCACACAAATTAAAGATATCACCTCATTAATGCTGGGACGCTTATTTAAAGTGTCCTTACTTCCATACTTGACTTGCTATTTTGAGTATATAAGTGTGTTCACATTGTCAATTATGGCAAAATGCAGTGTATTGTGAGCACCCAGATGCTGCACTCATGACGGTCAAGAAGTTGAGTGTGGAGTGCTGGACACTCGTCTCTCTGAGTGGTCTATTTTTTGGCTACGTAGTGGAAGGGGATGGACCACCGGCATTGTGGAAACAGCGGAAGAGGAAGCTGCTGAAGCTGAAGCTGTTATATTTAAAATTTTGCCAGTCAAAGAAGAAATGGTAAAATGTTGCAATCGTCACCTCCAGTAAGTGCAGGACGTCCGTACTCAAATGGAGACAACACTGCTCTGCTGAAAATAATGTATTACGCCAAGTACATGTTTACACAGAGTGCTACGAGGTATCCGAACTGAGACACAGCTAATTAATAATCTAGCCTGTTCCACTGTTCAGACATGTTTACAAGTTTGTTCCAAAGTTGAATCATTTCATATTTATAGTCTGATGTTTGGTTCCCAACCCATTTCATCACAGACGGCCACAACTGGTGAAAATTTATAGCATGTCATATAGTGTGTAGTTGCAGGTCTGAAAGGAAGAAATGATTTGTGAGGCTGAAAAGTTGTCCTGGAGGAAATATGGATAATATATTGAATGAATATGAATATATTTTACTATATTCAGTGATGAATTTAAAATTGCTCTATATCTGAAATCCGGCATGCTGCCCTAAAACTTTAAACTGGTTGTATGGTGTCACATTATACAATATTATGCAGTCAGTTTGTTGTATTTTTTCACAGCCATGCTGTGACTCTAGGACTGGCAATGTCGGTCAGTCACTGAAAAATCTATAAAAAGAAAATATTGGATAGATTACCATGACATTTTGGACAATCATTTATGGTCCCCAGAGGATGAATCCTACTAATTTTGGTGACTCCCTGACATTTCTTCTTGCCCCACCATTAGGTTTAGCTCTTTAGCAAATATTAAACTCTACTGGATGGATTTTGTTTATTTTATTTTTAACAACTGAAATAACATTGTTGATCCCTTAATTTTACATCAGCAGGTCAAATTGGTACTTAATACTTAAGTGAATAAAATGACATTCCCAGCAGTGACATCTGTACTTGGTTTAGTGCTAACTAGCAAATGATAACATGATAACATGCTGAACTAAAGCTGGTGAACATGATGAACATCGCAGCTTCTTAGCATCAGCGTGTTGAGAGTTCTGCTCGAGGTTACTGCCACTTAAAAAAAAGTTTTTCTTTGCCACTGTCGCCAAGTGCTTGCTCATGGTGGGAATTGCTGAATCACCGTGAATAAAATTATAGGAGGAAGAGGAAACTAATTGAGATAACTTCTGTTATGATTTAGTGGCAAACAAATAAAACTGGATTGAATGTGAGCATTGTTGCTGTAAGCCCGTTAACGTGCTGAAAGCATTTAGCTTCATCACCACTGTGTAACACAGGGCTGCTACCATGACTATAGACTCTTAGTCTTATTTCCCTTCCTCCTATATTCTGAATGATTAAACTCCTCTTCCATTTTATTGTTATGTTCTTCCCTATTCTCCCCTCTGCTCTTCTGTCCTATTGTATTCTGCTGAATTCAAGGTCTCTCTCTCTCTCTCTCTCTCTCTCTCTCTCTCTCTCTCTCTATGTGTGAAGTTGTTTAGAAGTCTATAATTTTCTGGCTTAGTTGTACTGCCACTGGCCCAAAACTCTGCTCATTCATCAAAATGTCTCATTTAAACAATCCCCTCTGTCCTCTCACCCCCCCTCTCACTGTCTTTCTTTCTCGCTTTGTCGTCCTCTCCTCCTTGCTTCTCCATCTCTCTCTGTCTCTCTCTCTCTCTCCTTCTTGCTGCTCCCACTGTCTCTCTCTGTCTTAATTTTCACATCAAAAGATGCTTTCTTGGCACCACTGTCAAAAATCAACAATATTTCCTAAGCTGTTTTGAATGCGGTGCGGTTTCGCACAATTGAATCAAAACAGTATAGAAACCTGAGAAACAGATTATGTCACACACTAGAAAGAAAAGGTTATACAAATAATTGCTTTTTGGCTCGTATTAAGATTCAAAGCACTTAAAGAGTTGCTTTAATTGCCAAGCCAGGAGCTTTTGGTACAGTGCACAAACTTTGACTAAATGGGAATAAATGAAACCATCCTGTCTTGGCATCTTGCAGCATAGAGTTATCTAATATTATTCATATAACAGGAATTTTATGCTTTTCTATATGAAAATATCTTTTGTGTCTTTGTTTCTCTATCATCCACCGTCTCTTCCATTTCTCGGCGTCTCTATCATCGCTCTGTTTGTTTCTATTGTCTCTGCTCATCTCACGATAAATCTCAGACTATCTGTATCTCTGTCTTTGCCTTTCTGCCTCTCTTTGAGCTGTGGCAGGAATTTGTAATTATTTTTCCTTCAAAACTCATAAAACATGTTCGGTTACAGCCCAATGACACACACACACACACACACATACAGAGACGCACACACACGCAGTACATATCAGTCTTGTCCTGTTTGTAATTATCAATCCATTTGGGGATTTGAGGATTTTCTCTGTAAAACTTAAAGGCTTGTTTTTCTGTTGAACAAAACCACATCAGAAAACACGCACACATACACACACGATGACACACATATACAAAATGACTTCGTTGTCTGACATGGAAATTATACACACAAACTCACGCACTTACACACACATACACACACAGGCGCCACAAGAATCTCCGAGGAGTGGAAGCCACAGTGTTTGAAGATAAGGATTTCTTCTTCTTCTTCTTCTTCTTCTTCTTCTTCTTCTTCTTCTTCTTCTTCTTCTTCTTCTTCTTCTGTGTGTGTGTTTGCATGTGGCTCTCAGGCCTGCATGAATATTATGAAACATTTGTCACTAACTGACACAATGCGCTCACTCTGAGTACAAAATCATTCACCAATACAAATAAACATTTGAATGCACCCATACATACACAAACTAATTCATATGTTACATTCACAGTATAAAACTGCCAGATATCTGAGATGTTTCCCATAATGCACTGCTACAAGGACCTATCACAGCTGATAGCAATCATGATTCAAATCATCATCAGAAATACCACAATACACAAAAATACACACTAACAATAGGTTTGACAAGTTTGACCTGCCAGATATTATTGCAAAAATCCTGGAAATGTATCACTATTTTTTTGTAGTGTTGAAAAATGGACAAAATCAGCTTAATAATTATTATTAATGCAATTTCCTGAGTGGAAAACACATTGTCATACATAATTAGAAACAGAAACAGGTTTATTGCCAAGTAGGTTTTCACATAAAACAATTTTTTCTTGGTCTTTTGGTGTGTAGTAAACAGTAAATAAAAATATAAGATACTGTAAAAACCAATTAGCTGAGATATAAATTATGTACAATGTGTTTTTTTAAATGAAAAGTGCTGTATAGCTTTGTGCAGGAATGTGCAAGGATTCACCAGGTAGTGTGCGTGAATGGTAACAGTATGCAGAATATTGAAATGTGCAAGATAATTTTTCAGATGTAGTAATACAAAAGACGTTGTTTAAAAGGCGTGTAATGTAATGCGTAGAGTCCGTAGGCCTTATGTTAATGTAACATGTTGGGTCTGGAGAGTGGAGAATAAAAGTCAGGGTCAGAGGGTCCTGGGTCTTGTTGATGAGGCCTGTCTGTCTGTCTGTTTGTTTTTTATGACTTTGAGAGACTCTGACTGCAGAAATTCTTGGAATTTCCTTCTTGCAATTTTCCAGAACTGAAAACAAAATTTGAGAAGTCCTCACCACCACAATCTATTTTAAATTTCTTTGAAAATGTTGATTTTTTATTTTTTTTGGTAAAAATTGTTAAGAAAAGAAAATTATGACCCTTTTCAATAACTACAGCAGTCATTTTTCGAAAAAAAATAAGGCAAATCCATAGTTATTACATATGCGTGGGGTGCTGTGAATCTAGAAATTGAATGAAAGAATGACGACACCTGACATTTCAGAGTCAAGGAAGAAAATGTTCCCTTTACAGTTAATTCCAAAGTTGGTCAAATTGGTTTTCAGTTGAAGTTTCTTGGGCTTAAGATAACTGCAGATGCTCTTGTACAGCCTGTAGGGATTAAGCATGACCCTTTAAGAAAGTAACATACTGTAGCTTTGCAGTCAAGCACACACACACACACACACACACACACACACATGCACATATATAGGCAGAAACACACAACCAGCACATTCACACTCACAGTTTTGTTCTCTAGACACATAAAAACACAGCGTGTTTCTATAGTGTGTCAGCGCCAGTTTAAAAAACCATTTGTCATTTTTGTCCCATGTTTCCCTCAAACGATGACATGCACACACAGACACACACACACACACACACACACACAGACACACACACCACACACACACACACAGACACACACACACACACACACATACACACACATTGTCCTAACAATGGGATGAAAACACAGCACGCACACACATAAAAAAAATAAGAGGGAGGCAGGCTTTTTTGATGACGTTTTGAATCCTACTGAATTCGATTTTACTCCGTCAAAATATATTATTACTGTACAAGAAAATAAAACGCAAACATTAACAAACACACATAAGGTATGTGTTTGTCAGTGTGTGTGTGCATATTGTGCATGTATAATGTCTGTGTTTCATCACATCCTCAAAAATACAGCTGAAGTTTGTAAAGGCTGGTTTGAGACATTTTTGTTTTGTGAAGCCATTTGTAATGAAACTCAGAGAGGAGGAGAGGTCAAAATGAAGAGGAACGAAACACAAGAACAAAGACGTGTGAAGAACTTGATACCAGCTCCTGAGCAAAAGTCATTAAGAAGACAATGAAAACATATCTTGTTGCATAAACAGTCTTCTTGCATTGTTAGTTTTGGTTGAAACAAACCGTTAAAATAGATTTTTCAAGTTGGTAAAAAAGACAAACAAGTAAGAATTTATTGCTTCTATGTTTGTGTATGAGTGCGTGAGTCTAAGTGAGGTTCAGGCTAATTATGGTCCTTGACAGGTGACTTGCACTTTAAATACTATATTCACAATAAATCAAAAACTACTCCTACGCTACGCTGTAACCATGACGGAGAGACAAAAGGCTCAAGAAAAACTGCTGAAACTTAACATTTCACTTTATGTGCACCAGAGCATTTTTATAGATCTTTCTTTATCCCTAACAGAAGAGACTAACCACTCTGTGTTGTACCTGCTAAAGTCATTATAAAGAGCTTTTAGACATTTGGTATTTGATTTAACAGCCAACTCTGAAACAGTACAGCAGAGCAACAGAGTGAAAAGAGAAAAATATCAGAGATATACACACACCCTTCAACAAGACAGACAGACACACACACACACACACACACACACACACACACACACACACACACACACACACCACAATTAATAGCACAGCTCACTCTTAAACTTCTGACTCCTCAGCATTTCATGCTTTAAAATGTGTGTTTCAGGTCATTATTGTATTATGTCCACATGCATTTTATATTTAAATTTCAGGCTTTTAAATATGCTCTTATCTAGAATCACTGAGTGAGTGCAACAGTTCATTATTCATAAATCATGATGGAAAATAAGCCAGTATTACAAACAGAATCAGATTAGTCAAACTCAACAAACATATTTCCTCCACAGGAAGACATATTAATTCTTTCTCATCATCCAGGCTCCAACATGGGTTAAGGGAAGTGTCTGTCCTTACATGACACAAGTCTTATTATATTTTAATGAGATTGTGTCCCAGGGTGAGAGACTGCAACTACTGAGTTTGGGTCCCCGTACAACAGGAGAATTAATATGTTTTAATGAGTCGGAGCCAGCCAGAACGAGTACATTCACTCATCTTGGCTCCGAGGCTGAGATCTGAGAGACTCTTCCTTAAATGATTTCTGTGCTGGCCCAGTCAGTTCAACGCAGACAGGAGTTATTGACAGAACAGAAAGGTTCAAAAGGCTCTTCAACTTGTTTAGATTTCAAAGAGGAAACAAATTCGGTCAATCCCAAATTTCACATTCAGTCGCGTTTCTCAACACGTACAGTGCGATGTACTGTTTGAGTCATGAATATGATATGTTTTGAATATTCTCCATGTTTTTTCGTTAGTCACCCTGCTGCATTTCAGCGAAAATAAATCAATTCAATCTACAGTAAAGTAACCAGAACATGCACAAACCCAAAAACTCCAGCGCCTGAGTACAGATGTGTATAAATAACACCATCACACTTTTCTTTCCAAACCACATAAGCCATACGTTCCCAGGCTACTGAGGAGTTACTCAGATATTTTGATTCTTTTGAACATTTGCAGGTTGCTGAAAGCTCATTTCGATTGCACGGGACTTGGCACCACTTGATGTTTGCATCATATCAAAGAGCTCCTATGCAAATAGTCGACCAGCGGCGCTCAGTGCATTATATATTTATCTGATATGGTATACTTGAACCAGTGGAATAGGCTATTAAACAAATATGAGCTTGAATACTTTAGTCTGCTGCAGCATTTACAGTGTTTTATCCTCGTTCTAATGGCGGCTGTTAATTCACTCTCACTTGACCCTGACCGGATATGATACATTTTGGTACAAGATTGAAGATGTAAAAAATGCATGCACATAGCACTTAAACCTGCATTCATGCAGAAGCGATGGGTCTTTAAGGTTAAAATTAGCACACATTACACACACTAATTATAAAACTTGTATTAATGCACACATTAATGACTATAAAAATATTAACATTATTACAGTTGCTTAGAGCACAGGTATCACTTATTTTACCTAACTAGTCACTTTAACATATATAGAGGCGTAATCAACCAGCCAATGTGCAGGATTTAATGGCACTTTGTGGCATAGTCATGGATTGCAACCTTCTATGGAGGCCATGAAAACACATGAATAACATGAAAGGCTCTACCTAGAGCCAGCGTTTGGTTGGTAGTGTAGAAATATGGCCGTTCAACATGTGTCTGCAGATATCTTTCTTTCTCAGGTAGTATATTTTTAGTTAATTATACACTAATGGAAACATAGCTGCGCTTATTAAATGATATTCCTGCCATATTCTGTAAATAGAAACGCATAGATTTGATACATTGGATGTGTGGGTGTGCAGGTTCTTTAATGTTGACTAAACAAATGTCTATTTAGGTAATATATATACAGCTCTGTTGTTGGCACGCTGTGTAAAATGTAAATGGAAGCTAAATGTAATGATGCAGAACATTAAATGCCATATTTCATTTTTAAAAAGCACAAAGACAACTTGTGCTCTGTGGATGTTATTTTTATACCCAGCCATGTTACTAACTTGTTGCCAGTTAACTTCATTCATCCACCAGGTGTTTTCTTTTAGCACTTCACAACTTTTACAGTGTTTTACCACCTACTGCTGCCATGGTCATATCATTTTCCAAATAAACAATAACATACTTGATAAGTTGTCTTATATTTATATAAGTTATATAAGTTTGTCTTTTATTTTCAAATAAATAAGGGGTTTTAATGTTTTATCACATATAGTTTCTTTTTACATTTTAGACAGAGCAACAATTATTCTGGAAATGGTGACTGCATTAAGGCTCCTCACTTTGTCTTTGTGCCACAAAAATTGACTAAACAAGGCGCTGTCACTCTGTGTTAGAGATCACATGATTCATTAAGTCAGACAAACGCCAGAATCAGATAACACAATTTCACAATATCTGTTGATTGAGATGGTCACTGCATCAAATTAGGTGATCATGAAGTCATAAATTCTTGCTATGCCAAGAAATATGGCAGGCAATATGCTGGACCCTAACCAATCATATATTGCCATCTGTCACATACATCAAACTAACAAATGTTCACATTTGTAAACATGCTTTTATGAATGAAAATAAGCCTGAAAGCATTCCATCGAGGATGAAGATGAGCTCTGTCTCTTTTTTTCCTAGTACAGAGAGGAAGTGTTGGTGTGCACACCATATATGGAGGGTGCAGAGGCTGTGGGATGTCACACTGCCATTAATTTAGATTAATTTGGTCTAATGATCTTAGCCCAAGGGTGGCCATTATCAGGCTGTATCCTGATCCCAGCATGAGGAGATGCAGTATTTAAGACTTGCCAACCAACAGGTGATTATATTTACTAGTCATTGGCTGGAACTTGCCACTGGCAGTCACCATGACCAGGTGCAGGTGCAGACGAGTACCTCGGACAGCTCCTGTGCAGCTGAGAACACCATCAGGGCCTCGGTGTGCAGCCGCAATCACTTCAATAAACCTGACAAAAACTTGGATTGGAAATATGCTGAAATGATCTCTCAACAGGCATCTCACCGGCAGAATATCTCATTTCCATTACAAAATAAGATTTCAACTGTAGGGCTTAATAACAGACTTGTTAAGATGGAGATTTGTCGCAGGGCGCCTGCACTGTGAAGTGAAAAAGGATTTGTGACATCTAAAATGAAAGGTGCCGTAGCCTGACAACACTCTGGCGGGTGTGAGACTGTCATAGTTTAAAAGACAGATTAGGGGTGTGCAGGTTTCTCTGGATCTTAAAAATATCGAATACATGGCTGAAGAGCCAATTAAATGTGAGAACATGGCAAAACCCATTTTCCTCCATCGCTCTCCTTCCCTACATTTATTCCTCTCCGTGCCTACGTTTCTCTCTCTCTCTCTCTGTGTTTGTCCATCTCTCTGCCCTTTGGTGTCAGTTCTCTGTTCTGGCATTTACGAGACAAATGCTAGTGTGTCACACCTTGTCACTCATACCACACAAACACAAGCGCGCGCGTGCACATGCACGGCTAAATGCTAGAGCGTCAGCCTGTCAAATCACCCGGTGTCAGTGTGGAGGGACCTCTCAACGTGGCAGGACACGGACACACACACGCACATCGGGTGGAAGCGTGGAGATGCACTGACGCACACAGTGAGGAGGGGAAATTAACAATATGCAAACAAGTAGCCCACCATGAGTTGTTGACACCTAAACAATGGAAACACAATTAGTCTTGCTCTCTTTCAACCCCCCACAAATACACACACACACACACAGATACTAAACAACAGCAGGCTTCAAAGGCTGAGCAGAAGTGAGACAAAGATTAAATTCCCCTGGCATTTGGTACCAGAAGCAGATGGTGACAGAACTTGGCAGCAGAAGCAGTTTGGTACCAGAGTGATATATGGACAGTCTCTGCTATTACTTTATACTAGACAGTTGAACCATTACACTTTGAGTAATAGTTGCCCTACTTGCTTCAACTGTTTTTAGGTATGCGCTTCAGCGTTTTCCTTAAAAAGCACCGTCCATGTGATGATTAGCCTATTTACTATAATTAATGCTTCACCATGCTGAAGACTTTTTTTTTTAGAAACTAGTAGTAGCTGTTGCGTTTCAAAGTTTTACGAGTCCTCTATCTGATTTTTATACCATACTAAAATTAAGACACTCATAGCTGCCTGAAAACATGAACCCCGCAAGACTTTTTGCTATTTATACTCATTCTATATGATGCAGATGATTTTGAAACAGTAAATCACATGACATGCTACTGTATCAGCACTCATGTCTAATTCCCCAACACCAGATGCATTCACTCAGGCTGCTGTCCTTGTCCCTGTCAGCTGTCTGTGTGCCGTGTAATCAATCCTTACAAAGAACTCTCCTTCCTGAGGGTTAAAAATACGCTTTACATCTTCACCCGCCATTTTCGGTCTCATTTTCCAACAGTTGCCCCCTATCATGTTTCATTTAACACGAAGTAGTGCGAATACCCCGTATCTTGGCAACCAAAGTAATTCACCTTGATATTAGTGCATGATATTACAGTATTGGTATTCCGCCCCTCTGATGGTTTTCACGCCGGTCTGTACAAGATGCTGACAGCTCGAGTAAATAAATAGGATAACTGTTAACATCTTGAAATTCACAAATAGAAAAATGTGACGCGCCTCACAAAGTTTCAGTGTTACAAACGCATCCACTGATTTATGCGCCATACCCGTATTCTCTCGTTCTTTGTCTCTCTCCGTCTCTCGATGTCTCCAGGGAAGCTGAAGTTGACAAGTGGAAGACAAATCGGTCCATCACCACCCTAAGCAGAGGACCCACTTTAAGCTGGTAGAGAGGTTATAGCACCCGCACACAAACACAGGCGCACGCAAACACACACACACATAGATCAGAGTGTCATCAGTTGGCATATGTGACCTGACAGCCTTCAGAGACACGGAGAGACAGTCTGAGATAAATGCAGCACTGTACAGTGTGTGTAAGTTTGTGCAGAAAGTCACAGGCAGTCATCTAATAAACTAAGTAACTCCAACAACACATACACAAAAACACAGAAACTTTCTCACACACACACACACACACACACACACACACACACACACACACACACACACACACACACACACACACACACACGCACACACGCACACACTCCTCCTCCTCCTCCTTTACTCTGGTCTCTGGTTTTCTCCAGACTTTAAGACAGCTCTTATATACTAATGTATTATTCATATGAAGAATTGTGTGTGTGTGTGTGTGTGTGTGTGTGTGTGTGGGTGGGTGTGTGAGTAAGACACAGAGACAGAGAGATGTGTATGTGAGTGCACACAAAGCAAGTAAAAAAACAAAAGTTTATCTCAGTGTGTGTGTGTCTTTGTGTGTGTGCATGTAAGGTGGCGCTGCGTTTAGAGGCAAGCAGCAGGTAAATTGAGGTCAGGTGAAGTCAAAAGAAAAAGCCAGACAAAAGTCAGAGCCCCAGCAGACACACACACACACACACACACACACACAGCGGTAAATCTATAATTATAAACAGCGGTTGGCTTAGTTCATTGGCTCAGCATATTTTGGAGCACGTGGTCAGAAGAGCAGTCTCCATCATTTGTCTGTGCGCGTGGGTGTGTGTTCTATTTTATTCAATTTGTGTGTGTGTGTCCTGCTTCTCAGGTGCAAAGTGTCACATGTTGCAAAATTAGTCCAAAAATGTATGATGTGCTCAAAAAATAAAATAAAATCATCTTCTTGTCATCTTCTGCCACCAAATGGTGGATGAACATTTTGGTCCACATAAATTTCAATTGCAAAAAGAATTGTGACAGTACAGTGACAAAACTATTACCAGATTCATGTTTAATACTTGTGGTGAAGTGCACTTTGGCAACATTTGGTGATGATTTAATACCAAAAGATGCATTTTTATGAGTTTTTAATCACAATTTTGGACATAACCTAGAGTTTTGTGACAGTGGAATCATACTGCACAGTTCTTTCTTTTGTTGTGCCTTAACTTAAGGTCCAGTGTGTGTTCACAGAATATGGCAGAAATTAATTGGAAGTAAGAATTGTTACATTTTTATCACTTTAAAATGTAACTTTTATATCTAAAGAAGAGCAGGTCCTCCTCCATGGAGTCCACCATGTTGATCGCCATGTTTCTACAGCAGCCTAGAGCAGACAAACTAAACACTGTCTCTAGATAGGGTCTTGAGTTTTTCACATAATTAAATGAGGCTGCAATCAATAATTACACAGCTAGATATCACTAAATCCTACACACTGCTCCTTTAAGAACTTAACATGGTCCCTGCACTGAACCGTCACCTCATGGGACTGTCACAATAACCACATGAGCTCAGGGGTGAGCTTACCATCATCATCGCAGAAACAAAGGCAACAGATTCAACCAAAGACATCATGGAACCGACAGTGGATGGCAAACATAATGACATCAAGAGCAACTATTTTCAACCGACAAATGGATAAACCCATTTAACCTTCTTTTTTTGGTCTTGAGAACCTTCATGACTTTTTAATGTACAACTGTACATTTACTGCCAGATAGACAACTTACTGCTAAAATTTTCCTCCGCTCTGCTCGCCCACACACTGCCCATTAGTGCTCAACTGCGAACCGCAAAAGTATTTAGTTGTTTTCTTCTCATCTTTAAAAACGAGTTGTTTTTTTAGGGAGGTGGAAGAGGGAAGTGACTGAATGAAGTCACTGCATAATGTATTATGCCAGGCTTGTTTTTTATCTGATGGTGTTCTGCTTTCTGTCTGTAACAGCTCTACCAAAGTAATAATTACATATTTTGATTCACTGTTGACGGCATATATTAACAGCTTACTTCTTCTTTCTCCTTTAACGTTTTTTTTGCTTTTTTACATTTACCCCTGTCACCCACTGAGAAGCCGCTGTCACATCCAAGAAGTAATCCCGAGGCCCGCTGAAGAGAGATTCATAGATTAAAAGAGAGGGATGAAAAACTGTGATGAACACCTGGGAAAAAGAGATTGGACGGAGATGTAGGGGCATCGACCGACACTTAAGCTTCAACAGGACAAATAAAAACTCCTCAGGGGCAATCATGGAGCTGGCAGGGGAGGTGGGAGTTTTCAAGATATAAAACCACGGAAGACAGAGAGTCGAGAGGAGGCTCTGCTTGATGATTCCGTGACAGAGACGGCTTGATGTTTTTAAAAGTGGTAGTGGTAGACGCAGAAACATCGAAAGAATGCAGGTGTGATTGCCCCGCTGACCATAAACCTAAGAGACAACTGCTGTTATTGAGCTGTCACTGCGGAGGGAAACTCAGCACCACAAAGTGTGTGTGTGTCAAACTAAAAGTCAGTATTTGCGCCATTCAAACCCATACTGCTAGTTTTCCACACCACTATAAAAAGAACGAGGTAACCGTGGTAAACATCAGCTGATGTGTCCCCGCTGCTCAGCGGAAAATACACTCAGAATAAAGTCTCTGGATGGCGCTTTCTTGCCGCTATCTCCTCTCCTGCTCATACTATGCCTGTCATGTCTCCTAACACACATGAGGATATTATTTAGAGGGTGCAGAAATTATAGGTGTCATTAAATTCTTTGCAGGACACTAATCTTTCAGCTCCGGCCTAGAAAAGTATAAAAATTCTAAGCCTGTTAGAGGGAACATGAATCCAGCTCTCTGCCTGTGTGTAAGCCTCACATTTACTTTTACTTTGCACTGACCTTTACACACACACCCATACAGAAATAGCAACTATGTTATTATAGTAAAAGGTCAGTGTGAATGGATTGTACATACTGTATGAATGTGGAAGGAGTGCATGCACACACACACACACACACACACACACACACACACACACACACACACACACACACACACACACACACACAGGTGTACACATGGATATTTTAGGTTATTGCGAACAGCCTTGTAAATTGTTCGTCCATGTGTTCGCTAACTGACTGTGTATGTGTGAGTGTGTTCATGTGTGTCCATGTGTTTATTTTCAGGTTCTAGACCTGTAATTGCATCGCTGCTGGGAAAATCATTTCTTGATGCAGGTAGAATGAATCAGAAATAAATCAAAAACAGCATAACACATACGCTAACTCACACTGATGCTGTCTCTCTCTCTGTTTCTCTGACACACACCCATGCCGTAATGTTCATTATGGGTATTTCCATGGTTTCACACACAAAGACGTACATAATGCACACAGTCTCACACACACTGCTAAAACAGCATTTTGTCCATAAAGTCTATTTCCATGGTTAAGTTGTGATGAATGGGACTCAGTTGAAGTCAATGAGATAGCGCCATTGCCATAATTCAATTCAGCACACACTCATGCACACACGTACACACACACACCACCAAGTGTGGGTCATAATTCAACACTTTTGCATAGACACACATAGGGACACACACACACATTTGTGCGCAAAGTCAATGAGACCGCAGTGTGCCATAATTCACTGTAAAGATAAATTCCCAGTGTGCATTATCACTGAATCTGTGCGGGCTAGCTGCCGTGTTTGTGTGTGTGCATGTGTGTTACAGAAAGTGTGTTTGGTGTGTTGGCATTAACGCTGAGTCTCCTTAGTGGGATGATGTCAGCGTATCAGGACAGACACACATTTACGGTACTAATGTTAGAAGCCGGTTTCTACTGCCTATTTGTGCTCATGAAAACTTCAATAAATTATTTTTTATAAACTGTGTATCTTATTTTTAGGGTTTTTATTTAAGTTGTAATGCATAAAATAAAAATCTGCAAGGGGAAAAAAGAACCTTCTGACTTCCAGTGAAGTGCGTGGGTTATGGGTTGAAATCTCCCAGGCAGGCTGTCACTTCCAAACTTTCAAAAACTCAAATAAATTAGCCTTTAATAAGGGGCTGAGGGAAAAAAAATGTACTACCATAAATGAGGGCAAAGGGTTTAGATGAGACTGCTTTTCTTCTTTTTCTTCCTCTTCTTTTTAAAATCTTTTTCCTTCTGATGTATTTAAGGATGTTTGCAAAATGTAAATGGAAGTCCCTCGTAGGTTCTCCACGGGTTACGTTTGGCGGTTCTACATTATGACTGCCAGAAAAGGTGTAGAGGAAACTGACAAGACTGAGCTGATGGTTTGTTTTTGCTGCATGTTCTGGTGGAGCTGATTCACTTCACATCAAAACATGTCAATAACACTGACTGCTGACCAATCTGATAGTCAACAGTCATCAGTCCTACAGGATACAGCCAAGGTTCTTACAATAATTTTGACAATAATTTTTAACGACCATTTAGAGATGTTGATGTGCAGCACATTGTCAGAATAGTTTGTTCGTTATCTGACAAAATATATTATATTATGTTAATATATTATATTAGTATTACTACTAATTTAATTCATTAATTAATTATGTGAGTCTATTACTTATATTTCATTTAGTTCAATATCACTTTTAATTGTTGCTATGACATTTTTTCACCTGAGGGTCAAATTCATGGTTTCTATCTCATCTTATGTACATAGACTGTATAAAACTTGGATGCAGCATCCATGATGTCACCTACAGGTTTCTGAAGAGCCACTGTGAAGCTCAGAGTGTGTGTTAGCTCTGGCCACCTCCGTTTTGGCAGTCCTGCTTTTGCCGCCAACCCAAAAATGTGAAAAGATGTGGAGCCTGGGTGGAGCTGAGGCGAGCTGAATGACGCCTTCGTGCTGAATATAAATTGAACATGTACAGCTGTCTGGAGGGGAGAAATTAGCTGTGAGAGACCATGTTAATACAGGGGCCTCAGGGCTGCCCCTTGGTTTTGTAGCTTCATGGTATTTGTTATAATTCAGGATCACCAGTTTTAGTGAATCAGTAACCCAAAGAAAGACAAAGACCTCAGGACAACTTCTAGAGATATGGAGATTGGCTGTTAGACAACTTCTATGAACGTTTTTTTTTCTCATCCCAGACAAACTCTGAAATAATAAACTTTAATACAACACGTGACGTGCTGCCAACAATATTGTTGTATAATGAATTCTGCCTCCACCCACTCAGTGTAATTAAACACAGAAAACTATGAGCTGGAATGAGGATTTGACAGTTCTTGGGGGGCGGGGGGTCAAATCTTTCTCTTCACGGGGGGCGCGTGACCCCCGGTCCCCCATGCAGAAGAGCATGTTTACAAAATTACTAGACCGTTACATGTGGACTGTGGAAACAGATGACATGTATAAATCTGAGCTGTCGATGTAAGAACTCCCAAGTAGCCATTAACAAGCAGAGACAAATCTAAACCTGCAATAGCTGAATCTGTGGCTACTCACGGGCAGCAGGAACAAGTTGTGAACACAAGCCAGCTTTTACTGTAAGCTGATGTAGCAAATTTACACATCCAGCAGTTAGGGACCAACATCTGGCTCTTAAGCTGCTAAATGCTTCACTATGTCCAGTCACTGTGTCAGTGCACCGTGTCGGTGCTAAGTGGTTAATGTATAGCAGTGCTATGAAGTGTTTTTTCACTGATAACAGCTGCTTCTGCCACAGAAAACAACAATATGAGAGCAGAGAGCGAGAGGGAAACAAAACAGTAAAGCTGCAGCCCGACCAAACTTTTGTCCAACTCTTGTTGAAAGTTTTTTTTTTTTTTTCCTTTTTTAACCTTTGACCACACAAACATCGTGAATGAGTGTGGCTGTGGTCCAAAGTGTGCTCTCCTGCAACATGATGTCATTGTGATGATAAAGACAATTACTTTCACTTTTAATGCATTACAATTTTGAAGCTATATTTACAATGCAAATAAACTCATACAAACCACCTTATGACATGTGATGCTTTGTTGTAAGTTAACAGTTTGCATGATGAGATGTGTCTGATGTCTTTCAGAGTTATCTGCCCCGCACAAAAGCTCAATCAAATGCTCAAAACCAAGGCTATGATCACCGTATTAGTATTAGTGCTGTAGTTTTGGCTGGTTGATTGGTTATGTAATATGTAATTCATGATGTTTACTTTATGTTTTACATGTAAAGTTTGCCCAGATCACACAAAGTTATAGCTTTAACATCTGATCTGTCTTGAAACTGATTGAATGCAGTGGTATGTATTAAGATCTGACGTCTCCCTGTATTTATGATAGTAATATACAGTTTACAGCCCTCTGATAATTCACAGTGTACCCATCAGAATAAGGCATGTGGTTATTTCTCTGTGTGATTTCTTCTGTTTCTTAATTTGAATTCTGACGTATTTTATTGTTCCTGTGGGGAATCATGTCTCGGGCCTCATTGCGCTGTAGATTTGCCTTAATTACAAGAAGCCACATAAATAAATATACAGCTCAAACTAATTACAAAGTGTAGTAAATAAGTAAATCACCATATGCAAAACATGTACACATCAGCATGATGTTATATAATTCACTCATCCCAAATACGTACGTTCACAAGTGGAATGTTTGGGGCATTCAGAGACAACATCCTCTCCACTTCGGTTGTTTTGTGGCAGCTAGAGTTTATATCACTTTTGCCCTGGAAAACACATCTTTAGTTGGATTGCTGTCAGCGAAAACAAGCATTAAATGGGACAACAACTCTCTTCCTCTGGTCCCGGAAAAAAACAAATGAGGTCATGCCGCTTCAACCCTGAAGCTCTGGAAGAGCTGTAACTTGCAGTTTTTGTTGAACTTTTACACTCCTACAGAGTGCGATCTCCCATCCTCCTGTACGGAGGTGCATCACAGCTGCCTGGTTCAGGCCAAAAGTTCAGAAGCAGAAGTTGTTAATAACACTTCTCTGTCTGCATCTCTTCATCTTCCTCCCCTCATTAGCCCTCTTTTGTCAGTTTGTGCCTTTTTAGAGGATAAACTTTATTACCTCTGTAGGGAAATTCTGCTGGTCAAACCCAATAAAAAAAAGTACACAGTGAGTTATACAGCAAACTGAACTCTCCTTACACTCCCCCTTGGACATCAATCACACTGTGTACACACATGCCCTCACACCACCCTGCACACACACACACACACACACACACACACACAAAGAGAGATTAGGCTTCAATCACACTCACAGAATCTGAAAACAAATGTAAAATACAGCGCCCGCTCCTCTGTCATCTCGCATTCCTTCTTATCTTCCTCCAGCCATCTAACCATCATTAAATTTCATGTCTGTCACAGAGTGTGCCCACACTGAGCCAGCTAATTTTGAAAATGCCATACACACGAACATCTTCAACTGAAGTGCAGCAGAAAAAGAACAGCTCAACCTCCTCTGATTTCAATCAGCAAACAACAAAATTGCGCATCACAGCCAACATCTGGTATGGAGTGAGACAAACAGTCTGGTTATTGTGCTGAGTCACAGCTGGTTAAACCTCTGTTCTGTCCCCTCCTGCTCTCCAATGACCATCCATATACTGTTTTTACACAACTGAACACGTAGTCGTCCTCATTTGCATATTTTTCAGTTTTTGCAGACAGCTCATCAAGCATAAATGAGGTTGAGAGTTTATTTAATCCCAAACGCAACAACAAAACATTGTGGTTTATGTGCCGGGCTAAATCTTGAATGGGCTCAGTGACGTTCTGGAGTCACAGCTGGTTGTCTCTCGGTGATGACAACACGACTGGCTCTGTTGTTGTTTTCAGATTTATCTGTTTTCAGGTAGGAAAAACTGGATCAGTGTCAACAGAAACCCAAATATCCTGGTAATTACCCCCATATTGGGCAGTTTTGGACCTCGGTCGAATGCCAAAGTCCGGTGCCAATGCCGGAATTAGTGTTGCCCTTTATGTAACGAGGGGGAGAGTAAGGGTGTGGAGGTCGGGTTAGTTGATGGGCGTATGGTGTGCCAGACTAATGCAGGGGAACACGCAGCTACAATTAATGCTTGTTCTTTATTAACCTAAGTTTTTAACCTCGACTAAGTGCTGAGATGCTTCCCTACATGCATCCAACGCATCGACGGAAACCTGCTTCTCTCTCATGGGGAGACAACTTTGAAGAGGCTGCAGGATGGATCTCCCGACAGCAAGGCAGAGTCACTCTGGCTGGGATGTCTTTGTCCTCAGGTACCCAGAACACTATTGGCTATTGCCACCAGGTAACCGTGAGAAGTCTGTTAATCTTGAGATGTTTCTTATACTACGACATATACTGAAGAAATTGAGAACTTTAACAGATGTCATCTTTGAATAAAAATGTTGCACAATTATTTAATATCTGTGTTGCTTATTTTCCATCCCTCTTACAATCATTGGAAAGATTCTGTCTTTCCCTCCCTTTCTTTTATTCCATTTCTCCAGCCACATATTTTCACGTCTCACCATCTCCCTCGTATCCTACACATATTTCATGTTTCTGTCTTTCTCTCTCTGGCTGGCTCTTCTAGCAATGGCAGCCTGTCTGTTCAAATTCAGCTCCCATCCTCCCACCCAACTCCCCCTCCGCTCAACACACACATACACACACACACACACACACACACACACCACATACATCATTGGAGGGGAAACAAATTATTCCAGGACAGGAGAACTGTTTTGTTTGGTTCACCCTTGTTTGTCTTTTTCTCTCTCTCCCTCTCCCTCTCTCTCTCCCTCTCTTACCCCCTCTCTCCCTCCAACAGATGGGGTATTTTAATGAAATCAGCCTTGCCTGTTCCCATCTGTGTGAGAAATGAATTTCACCATTTTTTAAATGAGGGAATTTACAATGAGACAGGCTGGAACGCAGGGAACCCCTGCACCGAGTTTTTTCTTCTTCTTCTTCTGACTCTCCTCTGCTCTTGTACCTATTATGCTTTCACTGCATTTGTCTGTGTCTCTGTGTGCCCGTCTGTCTATCTGTCTTTTTCTGTCTTTCTTTCAGCACAGAGCCTTTCTTTAATATATTTCATGTTTTCATAACTCTGTGTGTTTTTGTTGAAACAGCATCTCCTTTGTCAAACAACAACACTAACAACGACAGAAAATAGTTCAACATTTTGGGAAATGCGCTCATCGTTTTCTTGCCAAGACTAAGATTAGAAGATTGGTTCCACTTTCATGTCTGCATGCCAAATTTTTAGCTGGTTAGCTTAGCATAAAGACTGTAAACAGGGGCAACCAAGTAGAAAATCCACCTTAAGCACCTCTAAAGCTCGCAAATTAATCTTATATCTCCTTTAGATATGTAAGCGGGACAGTATCAATATTCATGTCTAACGCTTGGTTCTCCAAGATGTCATGTCTGTAGTATTATCATTATTGACATTATTGAAACCACATTGCCCATAAACCCTGGTGATATGTCTTCCCACCCTGTCTCTGATGTCAGCCTGCATGTTTTTGCTTTTGCTTTTCTGACTTTGTTTTTTTGTCTTTGTCTTTGTTTTTGTACCCAAAACTATTCACCACTAAGAGAAACTTTAAAAGCTTTCCTATCCTGCTATTCAGTGACATAAAGCAGCGATTTTCTTTGTGCCAGGACCAGGTGACAAACTATGCTTTAATTAGTGTAGTCACAAGGAGAGATAACCAAACCTATAAGGGATTGTCTCGTTAGCTAAAGTTAGAGAAGAGTACAGTTTAGTCATTAAAAGCACAAAATAACATCGCCTTGATATTTTGTATCAAATGAAATCACATTCAAGTCGAACTGTTGTGCTAATTTCCATCTCTATATTCTCCTGGTCTGAAAGAAGCCCTTACTTTAGCTGCTAACTGTAGCTGCTGTTAGCTAGTTAGCCGTGCAGCCATAAACATAGATTAGTTGACTGTGCCCAGAATGGAAGTTCACAGCTTATCTTTGTACTCTGTGGCGTGCTCAGTCATGCTGTGTCTGGAGCAGATGACCAATGAAAAAACTCTGTGAGGATTGTACATCGGCTACCCAATCATAGCAGTCTAATACCCAAGCCTTTTGCCTACAGAGATTTCCTTTTATATATATATATATATATAAAAGAAAAACTAAGGTCCCTCTTTAAATAACATATCGTTTACAGTATATGATTATTTCTGGATTTGTTGTTATCTTATACATTATATTGCTAGAATGTACACATTGGTATAATGCAGAGGCAAGCTTGTGTGCAGAGAAAGTTCATGTCCAAAGTCAGTTTTTCCAACCATTTAGCTGTCACTGAGCATGGCTCGAAAAGTCCAGCTACTCCAGTGAAGCTGCAGAGTGGCCAACAGTTCAGACAGTGGTTGTATTGGGCAGTGACCAGATATTATTGTGCATAATCCCTCATGTCCACTGAGTGTAACGCAGATCTGCTAAGGTTAAAATGTTCACAGGAGTCATTTCAGGAAGAGAGCAGCGCGGAGCTTGTTTTCAGCAACAAGAGTTTGTCTGGTTTAGTTCATCTTTATTTAATTTCTCTGTTTTTCTGCTTCGAGTGTTTGAGACTCTCTGTGTCCAATATTGTTTCATGTTGTTTTGCCAACGTTTTGATTTGGCTTTTCTTGTTTTAATTACTTTAGTACAGCATGCCATGGCATCTTATCTTAATTTTGTATCTATATTTCCTCAGACAGTCAGGAACAAATTAAATGCATCATTATGAATTTATGTCATCTGTCAATAAATTAAGGACTTTATAAACATTTGCAAGTGAATTTCACACTCCAGAGACACAAGCTGGTCTGAGAAAAAGATGTAATGTTAGTGGTCTTTATTACATACAGTACAGTTGTTGTATGTTTTATTTCATCTTGTGTTGTTGCTGCGTTTTATTCATTTAAAAGAATGTTTTATAGGATTCTTTATGAATGTTGTCAGACTCATGCACCCATTCAAAACTGAATTCTCTCAGCAGTGTAGTTTCACAAACAGGGCTATCAATCAGAAAAGGTCGGTTGCTGAAATGTTGACTTTTTGAAGATGTCAGGTTTTCATCTGTCAGCAGCACGAGGTGTGTGTTGTGTTTTCAGAAGAGAACGTTTGCATGCGCGTTTGCTTGTACACATGCACCTGAAAAGGTATGCATGCGTTTGTAAAAAAAAAAAAAAAAGACTGTGTGTGCCCGCACATATGTGCATGGAAGCGTGTGTTTTCTTAGGTGTGTTTTCAGGAAGGGAGCTGTCAGGCATGATGACTGACGTCAGCCTCATTATACACACACACACACACACACACACACACACACACACACACATCCAAACTACACGGACACACGCCCCCACACAAATAAGTTGGCAGGTTAAAGCAGTTAGCTACTTAGAAAACAGAGAAGTCATTCAGACAAACTGCACCTGCTTTTGAAATGGCTTAACAAGCAATTATACTGAGAGAGAGAAAGAGAGAGAGAGAGAGAGAGAGAGAGAGAGAGAGAGAGATGCTGGAATGCATACACACACACACACACACACACACACACACACACACACACAGATAGCTAAATTCAATTCAAGGCAGAGTATTGGGAAGTAGCCAGAAAAATTACTGATATTACTTGCAAAAGTGAAAGGACAGAGAGAGAGGATTAGAGACCAAAATCTACAGATCCTTAACATCTAAATTTAACAAGCAACTCTCTGTCACACTACCTATGTGTGTGTGTGTGTGTGTGTGTGTGTGTGTGTGTGTGTGTGTGTGTGTGTGTGTGTGTGTGTGTGTCTGCAAAAGTTAGGCGATGCGTCAGTAATACAGTCGCAGCAATTAAAATATGTAAATCCAGGAGTGTCGGGGCAGAATCTGATAGGCTATGCTTAACTGCACTCCGATCTGATTGATCATGAATATGCATGAGTCAAGGCCAAATCTGATCAGTAAATCATTAATGATATATAGACAGACACACACAGACAGATAGATACTGTACCACTAAGTATCCATGTGCGTAAATACAGTACACACAGCTGTGAGACCCCGGCGGTGTGTATACATGTGTGTTATAATTGCAAACAGATATGCATCCTGCATCCTCCTTGTAACCCTCATCATCAGGACTTGGGCTAGGTGCCTGAAATATATGCAAATCATTTTTGTTCCAAAAATATGGTAATGAGGTGCCGAATTAATTAGATCTCCAACATTCTACCGAGATTCCACAAAACCTACCAGCCGTCAAAGTGTGTGAAGTGTGTGAAGTGTGATTATGAGATAATCTGCATATTACTCCTATTAAGGGACATTAGCAAGCCTCTTGGTCATATTAGACATTAGAAACTGGTGTTTACTTGATGTGTTAATGAGGGATGTGAAAGATCAACAAGTCAAAACCTCACAGAGGCTCCGAGAGTCTGGGCAGGAGGACGAATGATGAATGAGTAATTTATGCTTTAATAAGCATAAAGTTCTGTCAGAACTTTCTAACAGTATTAATAGCTCAGTAATAATGCACAGTGTTACTATAGCAACTATATTCCAAGCTGAGATGTATCTACATTTTACAGCAGTAAAGCTACAATGAGAGCAATTTTGGAAAATGTGAAAATTTCTAAATTTCACAAGAGAGAAATTTAAAGTTGCACTTCATGTTTTTATGTTTCATGTTTAATTTTTTCATGTTAACCAAATTTGTATTTTTCAGCTCATTTTTTCCATTTTTTGACCATTCTTTGACCTGCACTCTCTTCAGCTGCAACCAGAAACAGTTTTTACCAAAGGAGGACAGCGTTAGAAGCAAAATGAATGTTCACATTGCTGATGGATGCGTAAATTGGCTGTTTGCTAACACGTTTGCTATAATCATTTTAGCCATAATGTCAGGTGTGGGAGTGATGTTTAGCTTGTTGTGGAGATGCAGGTTTTCCCATTCATTTAAATGGGCATATTGTGTGATGGGCCATAGGGTATGCCTGGAAAAAAACCCAGGGAGCTGTCGTGGAGCTTCAGCCAGTGCTAAAGTATACCATTGGCTAAATTTGCAAACATGTTGACAAAAATTGTCAAAAAAAAACAAACATTTCCAGCAAATAAAAAGTTATTTTTCACTTGATTTAGTCCAATATCCAATCTCTTTTTACATCTGGTATGGTCTCCAACTCCTGAGAGTGGGTCTTCTTATGCTGTCGCTCTGCTCCTTAGTGCTTGGCAGGTAGATTACAGTGGGTTTATCAAAGCAGTAGGTGGGAGTTTAAGTGACCCCTCATCCAATTAAAAGTTGATATCAAAAATACTGATTAATGCGGGTTGAATTCCACAATTACAATGCCCTCGAGCAATTTAATGAGCCCACAGCTCCTCTGGTGGAGAAGCTGGGTAATGTGTTTTTATAGGTTATGTGAAGCATCTTTTTCTGAAGAGGCTGGTCTCTCAGCAAACAGCCTCGGGGTAAATAAAGGAATCACTGACGCTGATTAGCATTCAGATATTCTTCTTAACAGGGCTGGCTTATCTCACGTCTCTGTGTCATTATGTTCACCAGCTCCACTCTCTGTCTGTCATTTAGCAAGTTTCAGGTCAGTGGGCTCCGAGCAGGATTTCAGCGGTACACCCTCGTTCAAATTACAAACAGGAAATGTAGACATGAATGATAACTGGTGATAGGCACTGTGGTCGGGGAGAGAGCAAACACCATTTACTAATATCTGTTTGTTTGTGTGTGTGTGTGTGTGTGTGTGTGTGTGTTATTGTGTGTTTGTATTCAAAAGGTGTGGCAAGAGCCCCATTAATTTTGCTTTTCTGTAATCTGTTCCTTGTGTGAATTAACTCTTTTGTGTGTGTTTGCGTGTATCTGTGTGTGCTGGAGTATTTATCAGGGCTTAGCATAATGTGTGTTGGGAAGGATAAAATGAATCATTACTAAAGCCTACCATTATTGCTTCTTCAGGGCCTGAACTTTCAAAGCTGAAAGTGAGAAAATGGATTCAAGCCTCTCTTCAGGGGTCTAATCTTCAAGCTTTTGTTTTTGCCACAGTTCATGGGCATTTTCAAGGCGAGTTAAATAAACACAGAAAGTTGTGTCTTCCACTTGACAAAGCTGCTACGGTAGCCAGCACTTGAGAGATGTAATAAAAATGAGTTGTTTGTAGGATTAGGAAGTGGTTTGACAGCGCAATTAATCCTCTTAGCTCAGGATGTTAGTGCCATGCTTTGTGTTGTGTTCTTCATGTGAGTATGGCATACTCCGCCGGTGAAGTTAAACCACCTGTGACTGCTGACTGGAAAACAAATCTAGCCTGATAAAAGCAGACTGAATTGCCATTTCATTTTCATTTTTTAGTCTGGCAGTCATTTTCTGTTCGGGAGGAGGAGTTATTTTGCCACAACCATTCGGTGGTGAGTGACGCATGCATCCTGGCAACAGCATTTTGCAATGTTGACATGGAAGCTGTGGTAGCAACTGCTGGGAGCAGCTAAGTTAAAGTGGACCTATTGTGCTCGTTTCCAGCTCTGTATTCTTAGTCCACTCCACTGGGATAGCTTTGCATGATTCACTCTTCAAAAGTATCCATTAGTGTTTCTGGGGACCGTGCCGCACTGATTACTGTACAAAAACACAACACAAAAACTTGACTGATTGTGGTGAAGCTGGACCATATTTTATGGAGAGAATATTTACTGGTCTTCCTCCTGATGTCCTCCAGCTGCTGTGCTTTAACTCTGATTGGCCACATTTCCTGAAGGACAGATGGCTTTACTTATTGTTAGCGGGTACTTCAGCCACTGACTGTAGCTGCTGTTAGCTAGATAGCTGTGCAGCTTACTTAGCTTTTCTATTAGGTGACTCTGCCCAGACTGGGAGCTCAGAGCACAGAGCGAGTGTTGGTGTTTAACGTAACATCTCGTTCTCATACATCTAGTATAGTCCGTTAGCAGTTAGCGTTTAGTGTTTAATGTTTACAACAAGTAAAACTATATGTCCAACAGTAAACTCTGTAAGTTACTTGGTAAAAATAATTTGAAAAATTCAAGAGCAATCCTGAGCAAAGGGGTCAAATAACTTTTATGTTATGCAAGGAGCAGATGACTAATCAAAGAGCTCTGTGACAATCTTACATCAGCTTGTTGTGTAAAGTAGAAAAACCTGAACATGTTCCTTACAGACAATACTTTTACAAACCTTAATCTTGTTATTTGACACTGTGTTAATGTCAAATAATACAATACAGCATATGTAAGGCATATTTTTATTCTAGCATGCCACATATGGGGTTTAAACGGGGTCAAACATTACTGTAGGGACAGTATCATATGGGTTGTGAGAGACATTGCCTTCTCACCTTGAGACACAGAGAAAGCAGACGACGTTCTGATCATAACTATGGTAACCAAGGTCAGAGGACATGACTGTCTTACTCCCTTGACACAACAGATAATAATGTAGACGCCTCTGCAGGGTCAGACAACAATGTCAGACCACTAAAAGTGTATTTCCTTGTTTGTAGACTAATAACCATATGAAAAATACCATATAGTGTAGATGCAGTAGACGGGCCAAAGAGAACATGATGAATACTCTATTCTTCCTAAGCAAGCTTCAATAATTATTTCAGTATAAGACATTTTGTATTCCTGTGCACTTGATGACCACTGATGAATAATTCTCCACATTAGTGTATAGTTTATAATGATACCATATGAGGAACATGTAGTTCCAGCAGCTGTATGCTTGTGTTTCTGTACTAAGTAATATATACATTAGATACAGTGAAAGAAAATTTAAGAATGTGCTAAGGTGACTGTAAAATCAGCAAAACAGAAATCACATCCAATGTTTTATGAAATAGGAAATTCAGAATTTAGTAGCTGTTCTGGACCTTTTGATCATAACACACAATCTTCATCAGTCAGCAGACAGCATTTAATCTGTTGTAGCTGTTAAAATTTCCATCTCTTTGAAGAACTGCATTCACGTTGTCTTAAAAACTGGGGTTTGACAGTAAACTGAAACATTACTATTCCTGAAATAACATCATGATAAAAAATTATAATATCAGTAGTTTATGTGGCTGCTTTCTTTAGTAGCGTTGGCTTTTACACTGCTAAAAACATTTTGCACTACTGCCATTAGAGACCTACAGTATACATGTCATCATGTATAATGTCACACATTAGGGACTTTACACATCGATGCCATCCACATGGAGTATATCTCTCTTCACACACATAATTCAATAACTCGCTGGAGGAAAGGCGGTCATTTCAGAAGCAAAAGACAAGAAATATGGGTAAAAATACAAACCTATTTCCTCCCTGGAATCCTTAAGAAAACAAGTACAGTTTGTCTGTGTGTATGTGTGTGTGTGTATGTGCCTGCTCACTATATGTGTGTTTGTATCTGTGTCCCCAGTAAAGCATGACAGGCGAATCTGTCTTTTAACGAATTTAATAGTTCCATCATTTCTCTATCAACCATCAACGCTGGTGTTCCACACGCACACGCACACACACGTTGATTCTACGTTGGTGTTCCTTATTATTTACTTCAATTGTAGAAGCATGCCAACTGGAAAAGTGACTAAGCAGATGTGTGTGTGTGTGTGTGTGTGTGTGTGTGTGTGTGTGTGCTTGTGTGTATGTGTGCCTCAGTGTTTATGTGTGCATATACCTCATTCTTAGAGGAATTTGTTAAGTAATCTGACTGTGGGATTGAATTATGTCGTCATAGAAACAAAGATTAGGTTATGGGATGTTTAAGAATGGTCAATTAGTGCTACTACCGCAACATATGTGAGAGTAAAACAAGGAAGGCAGAGAAGCATGCAGGGGAGGAAAGAGAGATGAAAGTGAGGAAAGGAGGTGAAGAAAGATAGAAAGAAATCTTCACAGAGAATCTGTTTCCAAGTGTCAATTGTGACTTTTGACCGGCCAAGAGCAGAAAACTGAAAAAGTGAATATCCTGTATGAGGTCAATACTGACGAAAGAAACACTTTTCTGGATGCCAGCTGTGTACAAGAAGCATCAGTAGCTTGTTGGGGAGATGTCTGGACCAAAAACAAAGCTTACCTCAACTCAAGACGCTCAGACCGACACAGAGAGAGATAAAAAGGCAAAAAGACAAAAGACACAGAAACAAGGAGAAAAAGAAAAGGGAGAAGAAGAGGAGAACCAAAGTGAAACAGTCATCAGACTTCAAAGCATCCTTTTATCCGATCTGTTTAGAATTTTAAATCGGGAGTCCAGATCCACCAAAACAAAAGATGAAACGATAATCCGATAATCGTTACAATGTTTCACAGAGGGAAAATATTTCTGAATATATTTGTGTTTATGTGATTGCCGTAGTGAAATGTGCTTAAAGCATGATAAAATGTTTAATTTTGGTTTAAGTGGATTTGTGTCCTTCCCCTTTGTTTGTTTGGTTGAGGGTTTTTCTTGTTTGCAGTGGGCATTTGCACGTGTGTGTCGTCTTTCTGCGTGCGTGTGTGTGTGTGTGTGTGTGTGTGTGTGTGTGTGTGTGAGAAAGAAAGTAAGAGTTAATGAAAGAGCTATTGTCTGCATGAGTGTTTGTGTACCTTTACTGACATATACAGTACATGCCGTCCAATCTGATTCTGGGCATTCTGAAGAAAGCTGGTATAAACTAGGGATGTCCTGATCACTTTCCTTATTATTGACGATCATCTATGAGTCACATCGACTGATACAGTTCAGGGTTTTTTTTTCTTTTGGTGGTGTTGCAGTATTAAAAATAAAATATTGAAATAAATTCAAAAACTGCTTAGGTTCACCACCAGCTCTCCTCCTTTCTTCCACCTCAATGAGCCTGTTACCAAAAACTAAATATGCCAGAGAAGTGTGAAATGAATCCAGCATGGTTGGATGTGCTCTTGTTTTTAACTGCTGACTCCTCACTCCTCCTAAAACAGCCACTAGGGGCTGCATGTGATCAGTAACCGCTCAGCTAAAAACAAAGCTTATCTAGTCAAAAACTGACATCCAGAAAATGTTTGGTCTCAACTTGAAGCAGAGCATCTGCAGATTAATTCCATACTAAAGTTAGACACAATACAAGATCATCTTGATTGAAAGGGAGTCTGTTGTATTTCACTGCTATATACTTGCAGGTTGCCATATTGGTCGCCACTAACTGTGACTCGAAAGCATTAATTCCAATCTCTCAATCATATATTTTTACTGAAAATTGTCCCATAACAATCTGATCTCCCCTGGTAAGAAACAATATTTTTAATTATATTTGGATTTTTTTTTATTTCTTAGACTTGTAATGTGCTAGTTTATATTGTTGATTACATTATAATGGCTCAGCATTGTCTGCCATGCATACAGTGTTTTTGTCAGTGGAACCATCAATCAACAGTCTGAGTAGTAGTCGTTACATCACCAAGCGTCCAGCACCAACTGAAAGTACACAATGGGCATTATCACTCCAGTGTTGGCAGATGCCTTGGTGAAGCAAATGGTCTGATCTTACCTGAGACATACATTAATCAGGAATTGAAGCTAAGAAGCATATAGTTAAAAAGTTGCAAAGCAGAATCTTTGTAGATTTAATCAAGTAGGTAAGTCCAGTTTTATATAGTTAATATAGTTTTGCAAGTATTCCAGAACTGTATTATTATGCCACTGTCTGACATTCACTTAATACAAAAGCCAAAGATTATGCACAGATTGAGAAACAATGGGATTTCAATTACATTATTTTTTTTTATTGAAGTGCAATCTCTCGTGTGTCTCCCCCTGGTATCTCCTTCCGGTGTCACACCTAAACAGGTCGTGTGACACATTTCTATTAACACACTCATTAGGCCACTATCTCAAATCATGCATGAAAGTGGAAACATCCGTATGAACGTGCCATGAGAGACAAAAACATCAAAATGCAAACACAATAGATAACATACTTGCAAAGAACATATCAAAACAGCAACCCATCACCATGGGAAATTATAAAAACACTTCCCATCTGACATACAGTATCACAGGTACACATCACAGTAACTGAATACTCAAGCCAGTCATATTGTTCATACCACGCACAATTAAAACTCCGAATGTCTGTTTAGGGAATTTGGGCACAGGGCGTGCTGTTAGCATCAGCAGGCGTTAGCTCTCCGGGCGCGGGACTGGGACCAGCGTTTGAGGCGGCCGCGGTAGACTCCCCATCCGACTCTGACGTACTGTTACCGCCCGATTCCATCACGGTGCCGTTGGAGTTCACACAGTTGTTGTCGTTGGTGGTGTTACCCCCGGGGACACTATTCTGAATTCTTTTATTTGGCAAGAGGAAACGCTTTATTTTAGAGCCGATGAATCAAACCCATCAAACCTCATTCATGACAGCGGAAGGTAGCCGATGCAGACGCTGCACGTTACCATGGTGAAAATACGTGCAGTCACCTCACCTTTGACCTTGCGTTAATATCAAGAAATACATTTCGTAACATTATTTAATTTAGGACATTTTCAGAGATAGATGAGACAGATAAAAAGCACATGAGATAAAATGTCATAAAAATATATTTTGTTTAATGTTTTTTTATTGGGTTTCATGGGGGTGCTAAGGGGGTGCTATGTTACCATGAGGGGGAGCTGAAGCACCAGCAAGCCCCTCCTTGGCGCTGCCTATGACTACTCAGTATTTTCAATATGGATATGGATCAATTGTGTAATGTGAGAGGGGTCACTCGTAGTGATGAACCAAACTTTCTTACGTATTTCAGCTCATTGTTTTAATGGAACACACTGCTTCCTTGACCTGTCCGCTCACATCAGTGTTGCTTTTGTTTGCAGCATGCATCAGTTCTGATACTCCCACTGCACACTACGCAATCAGCACTACGATAGACAAAGTTAGCAACTGGTAAACATAACCAAAACTGAACTAAGAGGAGAGTAAATACTGGACTTATAACCGTCAGGTTGGAACCACTACTCTAAATAAATGCAAATGTTGCTCTGTGTCTGCTGGACATGTAAAAAGAATATTTGCTACCGTTATCGCCACATCATATTAACTCAAAATCCTGCAGCCTTAGACAAAAACAGTCATGTCAATGAACATTAAACATGTTCATTCATGTATATTTTTTTAGTTACAAAAAAGAAAAAAAGAAAAATTCCATAAAAAACTGCCAGGTACAGAATTCAAAAGGATCAATTAGCTCATTGATTCTGGTCAGCTTTTGTCACTCAGCATGCTGTCCATGAATTATTATTCTGAACAGAGGTGCCCACACACTCAGTTGCTCTCATCTCAGCGTGTGGGCACCTTTTATGGAAATTCTTTTGTGTTCTTGCCAAAGCATCTGATACCTACAGTGGCCCTGAAGTGCAAATCACAACGACAAATCAGAAAACACAACAACAAAACAGAAACGACATTAACCAAACCGGAAAAGGAAGGTACCCTGGGGCAACTTCCGGTGGCAGCCACTGACCTGCCACCACAACTGCTGCTATTATAGGCATCTGTTTTTTATTTTTATTTTATAAAACAGTCATCAAACTTGTAGAGTCGCTGGAAGTAGCATTTCTATTGTGTGGTTTCTGCATTAATTTGAGGTTTTCTTAATTAATCTCTCAACTACATAGATACTACTATGTGACATGCAGAAACTACGTTGTTTTTTTAAAGTTATGACCATGAGAACAATTTTGGTGTCTAAATTCTCATCACTTAGCAGGCAAGTTAATCAGTGGGCTGATCTCCCAAAAATAATGTTTTTTTTTCTAGGAATCCGACATGCGGGAAAGAGCCACAGGTCAGATTTGAACCCTGGACTTCAGCATCATGGACTGAGCCGTCGTGCATGGGGCGGCTGCTCTACCAACTGAGCTAAACGCCCACCCCAGAGTGTTTTTTTAACAACTGTTTAAATCAGTGCATAGCTGCGAGCGCTGGGTTGAAAATGTACTGATAAATGCAGCCCGCTCTTCTGGACTCATACATCCTCGTTTACACAGAAATGTCTGTTTAGACAATCTGCACTTCAAAATATCCCAAGGCTATGTAATTTCACACAAAGTGGACAGGGGCAGCTTTTCCATTCTTGGGGTTAATCACATGTTGGTGGAGCAGGATGGTGCCAGAGGGAGAGGGACAGAAAAAGAAGGAATATGATAGAAACTGAGAAGAGAAAGATTGGGGAAAAAAAGAGAAGAGAAGGGAACTTGGCATGTTTGACAAAGGGCAATTCTAATACGCACCCACACACACACACACACACACACACACACACATTCTCTTGGACTCGGCTGTATATACCTTTCGGCAAAGGATTACTGACCAGAACAATGGAAAAAATGCCCCTGGACCTCTGACCACTGGGCTTCTCTGCCTCTGCAAGGCTGCATTCCCCAGAGCACGAGGTGAATATTACATATCCACAATGTGTTTAGTTTAGCTCATTAACCTGAATAAATAAATTATAGCATAGACAGTTTTTTAAGGGTGCCTGGGGCAGTGGCTCACAAACAGTGGAGGTCAAGACCACCCAATGGGATTAGAAAAGGCATTTCTGTTAGAGAGGGGAGGGGGATTGCGAACCAGTCAAGAACTGGTTACAAATTGTCTTCTTCATTGGAATAGTATGCCTCTGAGTTGATCAATTCCTTTGTTTGGCTTAATTTACACAAAAAAGATAACATGACAACAGTGGTTGTTGTAATTTCTGTAAAATGATTATCTCAAGTCAGTGTGGAAACACCGGCAATATACTGAAACATGTTTTTACTCAATGTGGGCCTAAAATTTAGGAATACCATGTACGTGACAGTCTACGCATAAGTGCCACTGCTTCCCAACCAGAAGGTAAATATCCTGTTATGATCATAGGCAGGCAGATTTTTTCTTTGACTAAGAAAATCTAAATGAAAACAAACGCTGTACAAATATTCCATCCATTTTACATGAAGACAGACTGTTGCTACAGTTATTAAATTAAATTCAGCGACCTGCAGTGGAGAAGTTGAGCCAGATTCAGCTTTTGGAGAGACGCAACCTGACGTCACGCTGCGGTGGCCAATCCAACAATAGATGACTGGTCAAACTCCCCCACAGTCAGCCTGAAATGTCACTGAAACTGAGCGCTGTCCAGGTGGAGTTCATGGACTAAACCATGATACTCTCCCAGATGTACACTGGGGGCACACCCACACCTCCAGCCCCAGCGGTTTCAGATTAAACAGAGGATAAACAGTGGAGGTTTTGCCTGTGTTTTTTTCCATGAAGAATTAATCAGAAATCACTAAGGGAATCGATAAAGAATCGGACAGAAAGGCAGTTGATAATGGCATTTCTATCAGTAAAATCCTATCAATCATCCTATTGCTAATTCCTATTAGACAAAATCTTCTTCAGTCTTGTAAAGATCCTGGAAATAGTAATAATTTAGAACAGTGACACTAGTTCATTGGTTGTCAATCAGAACGCTGTTCATTTTTCATGTCCTGCCTTGTACACATGCCTGTCAATTCTGAAAGAATGTAAATGAATAAGGTTTTAAAGAGCATTGCGGGTTTTTAAAAAAGAAAAGAAAAAAAAAGTTTACGGTCATCACATTCTTCTTTTCACTTGATATTAATGTGGGCTTCAAAAGTCCTCTAAGATTATTTTTGAAAAGTAACACCACTGAGTGGAGTCTCAAAGATGACACACAAACTTGTTATTATGGTGAATAAGAACGTGGAGCCGCTGCGGGGGCCTCGTCGACCCCCGACTATATCCCTGCCAATGCACATACTCCATGTTTACAAATATACACATAAGCATAGTCATATACACATAGCGTACATACACGCCACTGCTTCGGGTTGGCAGCAGAGACAGAGACCATCTTTGTTTTTCCTCTCTCTCCCTCTCTCTCTGTATATTTCTGTTTATATTCATCCCACTCTTTGAAGTGGTCATAACATTGCGTGTTAGTTTTGATGCTCTAATGAATAGACTGTTTTCATGTGACGCACTGGAAAATGGAAACTATGATTCTGTCTCTCTTTCTCGTTCTTTAACTTTTGCAGGATTTTACTCCCCCATCGCACCTCTCATCTGCACTTTCAACCTTTTCTTTTATCTTTTTGACCAATCATTGTATTTTTCTTTTTGTTTGAGGTAATTATGTCTCCCAAATATCACCTCCTCCACCATGTTGCGTCTCTGTCTTGTTTTCTCCCACTCTTTCTTTTTTTTTTTTTTTTTGTCCCTCACATCATTATCACTTTACTTGTTGTCTTATATTTTATATTGTCCCTCTCTCCGTTAACCCAAATGATGTTTTGGAGAAGCCGTATCCCCTTTTCTGTATTCCTGTGTGTGACTTTCGTTTTCTAATTGCGTGATTCTGTGTGAGAAAATGTGCGAGATGTCATGTTGTGCTGCTTATCATCATATTTGTGCGAGCCGGTCCTCATCTTGTAATGATCAAAATATCTCGGACCAGAGAGGAAGAAAAATGACAACAAAGAGGAAGGAGAAGAAGAAATAGTTTTGGACTTTAATCTTCAGGCCGGTCAACATTCTTACTGTTCAACTTATTTAGATTAAAAAATTCCAAAAGTACGTGTAGCTTTACTGTCACGCAATTTATCAGTGAAAGAGACTTTAAACCGGTCCACGTGTCGGGATGTGAAGTATTACACGGTCATGCTGCCTTGAACTGTTTTTCTCTCTTTGCTTTCTGAGTCTCATTTTTCTTTTATTTGTTATTTCTCTTCTTTCATGTCTAATTTGCAAAGCGCTTTTTATACAGAGTTTGTTTGTTTGTTTGTCTCAGGGCTCCCCGTGAATTCAGAACTAAATCCGTCCACTATAGTGCAGCCAGTTTTAAGATACGTTATATATACAGATTATTGTTATACTCACAAAGCTGTTTTTCTCTGCAAGAGAACTAAACGCACCGACCAGAGGCGGGGTGTATTATAAACATGTTGCTTTTTTTATTATGTTTAACCAAGACGTGTTGGCCTGAACTATAAATACATTTTAATACGCGACTTTGAAATACATAGGCGTATTTATTTATCTTGGTACATTTTGCAAAGGAAAGGGACAGGAGCTGTGGCCAAACCCCGCTGAACTATGGTAATGGTCCACTGAACAGACACTTTCTTGAAAAACTAGCCAGTTCCCAGACTTTCCATACTTGTCATATATCCAGCTCTGTGAGTATGCATGTATGTGTAAAAAGTGGAAAGAAGAAAGAGTGCCTGTGTACTCTGTGTGTGTGTGTGTGTGTGTGTGTGTGTGTGTGTGTGTGTGTGTGTGTGTGTGTGTGTGTGAGATTGCTTTCCCCTTGTGTAGTATGATTAGATTTGTCTCCTTTACCTTCAGGGTTGTTGTTTTTGTCTGCCAGCCAGTATATAAAAGCTATGGGTTTATACCCACACGCGCACACACACACACACACACACACACACACATTAAAGACCCTTGTGGTGCAGCAGTGCATATTCATGGATGGGTGCCAATAATTCATCTATACTACAATATTACTCATGTAGAACGTACGCACACACATACATATGCACACACACTGTACACACACACACACACACACACGGCAAAGCCATTAGTTGCTCTGAGCTGCAGACACTCAAAGCTTTGTAGTAATAACAACTGCATTTGTGGAGGATAATAAAAGGTTTATGGTAATGAAATGTATTAACATTTTTGACAGAAGCTTTTAAAGTTATGAAATACACAAATGCAGCCGCGGCAGCGAGGCCTTCATGTGCAGGAATCCAAAAAGGAACGCTATCAGGTATTCAATAAAAGCTTGATAAATGATTACTCAAACGTCGCCCCCGTATTGTGTTCCTGCTCTCATACGCCGCCTTAATGAGACTACAGTAATCTGTGGAGCTCAGCAGGAATCAGGGGTAACCTTTTTGATAATTTGCACAAACAAGTTGCTCACTGGAAAAGCAAAGAGACACTCCGATGTCACGTTAAATGATCTCTGATGTCAAAGATACCGCATAAGTGGAGGAGACAAAACCCAAAGTACTTTATATTTATGTGCTGTATCTGAGTCCAAAATCAAATCAAACTGTAATAAACCCAAGGGGCCATTTAAATTGTCCATGACCTGCTTCTCATCGTTCACTTTGAGCAGGATTACTCTGTGGCATGTGTGCAACTCGCAGTCAGAGCTGAGTAAACAAGGAGTGCTGAAACAATGTCCTGCATCAAAAATGAGAGGAGAATGTTGAATCTTAATGTTCATTTGTGAAACGGTTTGTTTGATTTCAGTAATCTGTGGAAAACTCCAGGGCTGCCCCCCCAAAAATTGATTTAAGTCAGAAAAGCATTAAAGGGTGAGGCAGATTAAAAATAATGCTTCAAGTATAACAAAATGTAGGTACTTTTTCAAATATTTTTGTTAAAGTGTAAGAACTTCCCAATGTTCAGTGCTTGCTGTAGGTCAGTCATGATATGTTCACACAAAAAACGGTTTTGCATCGCGTTCTAGCGTGAGATTCACTGCAGCTGTACTCCAGCAAACAGCCAGAATGCAGCTAACAAGCAATGGACAGAGTGTGTGTTTGTGTGTTTGCACCGTTGTGGCTCACTGCAGACAGGCAAGAGTGACGATAAAACACTATTTAATCCACAAAAGTTTTTAAAAAATAGTATGAGCTGTCCCTCCGCCGTATCAGAGCCAAATCCAATGCGACCCCAGGTCTTTATTCATCCAGAAGCTCCGGCTTTGTCCCCACCTCTCTTCTCCAAAAACTCCCCGGTGCTCAGCAGCTACCGTCAGCGAGGAGCAGCTCCTCAACTCAGCCCAGTCTCCACACAACACTCAATTTTTTTTTTACTCATTTCACTATTAAGCTTAACTACACTTAACTATACTTGAACATTAACTACAGTGGCTCTATTTTATCAGACAGAGCAGCCATTACAAAGGGTGGATTGCTGGAGTAACGTTCAAGTGGAAATCAAGTGGTCTGTTGGTAGAATTATGGTTTGCTGTTTTGGAACTACAATAGATGGGCTTTGTGCTTTATGTGTGAGTATGTCTATAGTACATAATAAATTAGCATTTTAGCCAGTAAATATAACCATAGGTTGGTATTGTGAAACTAGACTTAATATTGGTATCAGTCAAAATGTTTGTATCATGACAACAATAGACTAAAACATGAGACTCATGCAGGCTGATATGGGAGTTAGTCTGGCCCTGGAAAGGAATCAAATCCAATTTGACTGAAAAGTCGGGCACAGTCCTTGATACCAAATGCCAAGGTTTGTTTGAAATGAACGTTATTGTACAAAGTGGTTTTACCAAGTCTGAAGGCAAAGGTTTTGGTACCTGCTTCCAATTGGCACACTTGAAGGTGTGGCAAAAAAAAAAAACCTTTGCCTTTGCACTTGTATTCACAAAAACAGATGGAGCACACATGGTCAATCGCTGCATGACGTAGGCATGCTTACCGGACTGTCGGCTTATGAAAGTTGCGAAGTTGTCTGACATAATTCCTCCAATTTCAATTTCAATCTGACAAGCCGTTGTCATGAAGCATAGTGACTCCTTATGGCTGCTTTTTAAAAACAACAACAGCTTTGTGTCAAAAAGCACAGCCTCCTCTTTAACTGTCATGAAACCAACATTTTGTCAAGACAACAAAAAACATCCAGTAAAACATTGAACCTGGCTAAAATGTTACCTTTACCAGTGAATTGCTGCATCATTCTACATATTACTTTGTGTCACAACAGGAGATAAAATGATTATCCAAAGTTAACTTTCAACAGTTGGTAAAGTTCTTCCTCAAAGCTGTTCAAACGGCTGTGCAGTGTTTTGGTCGTGACATTCTGTTAAATATGATTTCCTACACCATATTTCATCTTCTCACAGTACCTATAGCAACACACCCACACCAACACGGCCCCTTTGCATTTTTTTGTAACGCAGTGCTATTTTCAGACTGAAAGACCACTTACATAATGGGATTTGTGCACCAAGCAACCAAAACTGACCAGAACAGAACAGTATGAGAAGAAAAGAGTCTACTAGAACAAATTTGAATTACTCTTTGTCTGTTTATCACAGTGTCATTTGAAGTAAAGGATCAGTTTCTAGGATTTAGTGGCATCTAGTGATACAGTTGCAGATTGCAACCCCCTTCAGTCGCCCTCCTGTTCCGGGCATGAAGGAAAACTAGGGTGGCTGCAAAATATGCAAAAAGGAAGGAAGGAAGAGCTGCAGTGTCTGTAGATTATGTAGGCTCATTTGAAAGTATTAAAAACATGTTTTTTTAATTTCAGATTACTATACATTCATAAAATGCAAAAGTAGATTAAACAGATTAAATAGTTATGAATGTTATATATAATTTCTACCATATTTTGTAAATAGACCCCTTTTTACACAATCTTATACACTGGTCCTTTAAAATGTATACACTGGAATAACTGCTGTCTCGAAGCGATGTTATATAGGTTGTGGAGGCAGTGTAATGGAAAATAAATTCAAAGTTTTGCTCTGAATTCTGTGACTGATCACCGTTTTAAGCAGGCAATCAGTAATCTGTAATGGATTATACATGGAAGGGAACTCTCCGAACTTTTCTGCTGGTTCACATGAAAAATATGTGAAGCGAAAATGGAAATAATTCATTTCAGTACTGTTTGTGTCTTTCACTGGCATCGTTAATATTGCCACCCTAACTCTTTTGCTGCAACTCGGTCACAGCTTGTTGACTTTGCAGAGGTACAGTTTGTTTCCAGTCTGTTCTGCCACCTCCACCACCGCCACCACTGCCCTCCCACACATAGATACAGCACATAACACACACAACTGGACAGCAGTCCTGTTGTGTTACCCGCTGTCATCGCGTCGGGGCCTGTGAGTCATTGGATGTTGGCTACACGATTAAAGGAAAATTCCACCCTCAGGTACCCTTTCTCTCTTAGATACCATCAATCTGCGATGCTCAGTGCATTCCAGCAGTTATTTTGTGATTAAGTGTTGCAATTTACTCCTTCGGTGTCCCCACTCCCTCTCAACCTGTCTGCTACTCCGGTTAATGCTTCCTTGCATTTCCCAGAATGACTCTAACCAATCCCCTCTGATCAGAAATGAACTTGTTGCTTTCGTTTGGCTGTGCGTAGGCGGAGAGCGCAGGAGTGAAAGCAGGATTTGTTCGTATCAAGAAAAAGTGAGTCACGCTCTTTAGTCAAAATGTGTCTTGAAGCTGCAATATATTACAGCAGCCGTGAGGGAAGAAACTCATACGCTGTTCCTGTTCTACAGTGGATCTCACTTTTTATGACTGTTGACTGTCAGTGTGAACATCTTAAAATGAGTCTCTGACTGAAGGAATGACAAAGGAATCTGACGGCTCTGACTGATGGAAGCAAACGCTACACCATTAAAACTCGCTTAGCTGCACTGAAAAATATTTCAGCATGATGTGACTACATTTTCAACTTTTTACACTGACATCATATTTCAAGTACAATATGTACTTTTATGTCCAGAGAGAGAAATCGTGGAAATTGTGGAAAATTGGTCAGAAGTCCAAATTTCATCAACATAATCGAAAAAGAATTTCACAGAGAAACCTTCAAATCTCACATTTTATTTGTTCATTTACATTTTTTATGATATCTGTAAACAGTATCTCCCTACATTATGGTGTGAATGTTTCCCCACACTGCCAGGTATGAGAGAACTTTAAATCTCTTTAATTGTAATTTATTTGTCTTAATGTGTCTTATGTATACAAACTTAGAATTCCTTTTGGAGTCATGTAACCCTACAAACCCTTGACATGACCCTGATGTCCTCTTGTCAGTTTTCAATAATATGATACACAGTCCTGAACTATGGAGCTCATTTTGTTTAAGTTCAACAGAACATTATTTGAACATATTTATAATTTTGTTTAATTCAGTTTTGTTTTTATGGAACAACCTCAATCAATCTTTAACATTTTGAAGACTGTATGAGGTAAAGGTAATCAGGGCTTTTTCCTCTTGCCTGCACATTATTTTCCATTGTTATTGTATACCATCTGTTTAATTTGAAATGAAAACAAATACTAAAACTAAGGTACAAGCAAGCTACAAGGATTAGGAAAAATCGCACCAGCCAAAAAGTGCTCCCAGATGCAAAATACATTACTAAATTCTTTACTCTAACATTTGTAAATAGTTTTAGGGTGGATTTTTTCCTATTACCTCAGTGTCAGGAAGACAGTTATTCCAATTCTCTGACTGATATTTGGAAGACTTCTTGGCCAACTTGCTTGTTCATATATTTACTGCTCCCTTATAGGAGATGAAATGTGATAGCTTCTCCTCTGTGTCCAGTTCTACCATCTATATATAAACACTTTTGACAATGCGGACTTACACCGTCCACAATAAAATTCAGAGGTTTAACCGCTACAAATCAGCTCATGACATGAGAATATACTGCCCCAATTTCCAACGTTCCCATCCCCACTGGAGGCAAGTGTATCGTCTGTAGGCATGAGCTATCTGATTCACAGGGTGATGCTTGGAAATTAGTATGAAAATAAAGCTGCCATCGCGTCGAGAATAATCGCCACGGCTTGAAGCCCTCAACCACATGGGGATGTTTTCTTCAATATGTTTTCTCCTCCGCTCTCCTCTCCTCTCCTGTTTCAGAGTTTTCTGGTTAAATGTCAGAAACAATGAGGTCGTGTGATGATTTTATTACTGTAACACTCCATAGCAGGAGCAGGATTGTACGCTCGCACACAGACACACATTTTATTAATGTAAAACTAGAACAGCAGGCATGTAACACATGTGGTTCAAATACAGCAAGCCCTCATGTATTACAATCAGAAACAGCGGTTCAGCGCACACACACACATATGCACAAACCTACACACATCTTCATTCTTTCGTAATGCCTCTCCATTTCTCTCTCAAGTGCACACACACACGCAGGCAGGTATAGTGAATAATGGCAGGTTTGTGCATCTGGCTGGAATATTGAATTTATTATTCCTGCTGTGGAGGCGAGCAGACCGGATACATATAAGGTTGTTTTGGCGAGACAGATAGATTTGGAAATATTACTCATGTAATCCACATTCCAGTAGAAAACCCAACTCCACCTCTGCCACCCTTTTTTTATTTTTTTATTTTACAGCTCGATGGTGTTTACCACATGCAGCCCAAAGCGTCATTTCTTTTCTTTTCTTTTTTTTATTAAAAGATTTGTGGTAAAACCAAACAGTTTCCCTTTGACACACACATGTGTTTTAATATTGCAGAATGTGGTGTGAAGGGCTTTTCCTGAGTGCCAGGGTCAAGTGAATCACTCAGCACACGTTGGAGACAATGCGGCCCATGCAAGAACCACTCTTATATAAACAGATTCATTCTTGTGGCACAGAGTGTCTGCCTTTCTCCACAACAAGAAAAACACGTTTGACTTGATAATCACGAGAGAAAAAAAAACTATGAATTGAAAGCAAATAACTACAATTATCCAAAACTAATATTCTATTGACATCTTCATCATGCTTGCCAATTTGCCACAAGGTTAAAGAATGTATTTTTGATCGATTTTATGATTTTTATTGGCCAATCTTGGAGCACTTTTAAAGATGTTTTTATGGCATGTGGACGCTGTATTAATATGTTGTCATTTAATTTGGCTCTTGACAGTCTGCACTACTGACACTCCTGAATATGACGTGTTCTCATTTAATGATTTCTGACAGCAGGACTTGAACAGTGTGATGTTCTTTTTTTAATTTCACTAAAGATCAGTCATATTTTTGTGAATGAAATGTGGTGTGGTGTAATTCATCATATTTGAGGTACGCACACAAAAATGTTCTTGCACGAGGCCCAACGTCAGCTGTCAGTTGCGGTAAAGAAATGCAAAATTATGCTGCAACTACATTTTAGCACGTTATAAAAATGTATCTGTACATGTGTGGACTCTTTCTTGAGTAATAGCAGGTCAGCTTGTTTAGTAAAAATTTGCAGAGATTATGCTATTGTGTTCACCTTTGTAAGTACTTTATTGTTGTAGGTGTGTTGTTTGGGAGCCATAAACAACAATGAATAGGGTTTTCAATGGCAACCATGTTGCATGATGGGACATCAGGGACCTCCCCCCCTTCTTAGATATATCTTTAAAATGGTCACAGAGAAAAAGTAAATACTGCTACATGGCAGCATCCCACTGCATGGGAACCTTTGCCTATATCCATTGAGGGATATTGGAGCATTTCTCATTCCCTCCCTGAAGTCCAGGAGCGGCAACTGTCTGGCAGCCCGCCCACTTTCCAAGCTGTGGCTTGCGTTCTGTAAGGTATATTTTATTTATCTGCTTTTGCATCTGTGAAGAATGGCGCTATTCATTGTTGTTGTTCGTCTTGCTTGGCGAAATGGCTCAGCAAATGGTAAAAAGAACGAATGGCCCTGTTGTTTCTGAGACAAATAACTCTCTCCGTGGTGAAAATATCCTCCGCCTCTCTGCTTATTCAGTTTTTTTATATTCCCAGCTCATCTCTCCAAGGACCATTTGAGGGTCAAAAGAGGATTTTCAGGGCACTGAGCCGTGGCTTGCTGGTTGTTGCTAATGATGATTTAGGAATTGAGGCTTATTCTTCTGCTGAGCTCCTCCGTAGTCAAGCTGCATAACAGGAGAAGCTAAGTGCCAGTCATCCTAAATGTACACAAATATGAGTTTTATCTGGTATGACTGCTCGACCTGTGATGCACACCACATGACAAATAGAAAAGACAAAGTGTTTTTCTACTGAGCAGACAAGTCAGCGATTCATTTTGTAGCTTAGTTGAATTAATGGTATGGTAAACGATGCGTGTGCACACACACACACACACACACACACACACACACACAAAACATGCAAATCTATATCAGCTATAAACAAATCATGATTTGTGTTTTTTCATTTATCTAGCTTTCTGCGCCACAGACACACACACAAATTATGACACAACCTGATTCCACTTGATCAATTCTGCCAACATAAACACATCAGGGGCATCTTTAGTTTCTTTCTTTTTTTTTTTTTTACAAAAACAAATCTGAATTTTTAACACCGGCCCTAAAGGTGCCACAAGAGGATGCTCAGGATGATTTGGGCAGTTAAAGTGAGGAAAACAATTATTGTGATGATCAGTTCAAGTTCAGGTTTATTGTCACAAGTACAGTGAAAGCTTCTTCTCCAGCTCTCTCATCCTTTGTTTACATACATAAATACAGAACACAACAACCCTCACAGACTGGAGCTGCACAGCTGGAGCCTCTCAAAGTGATGACAAAATAAATAAATGGTGGGAGTGGAGAGCCTGAGTGCCAAAAATGGTATTTTTCTGTAATCAGATTTTCACCCACATCTTCACATAATTATTTAGTTAATCAAAATCCTGTGTTATTATCCTTTGAGATTTTTAATGTTCACATTAAATTATTTAACACCTAATTCCTGTATCTTAGATGCCGTCGAAACATCTTCTTTGTTTATTTGAATAATCAGCAGAAATTTAACTAATCAATTCCTGGTTTAAGTCATGTTTTTATTCTTGTTCCAGCTCCTTAAATTATATTTACTGGCTTTCTAGTATAAAATTTGATGTCATGTTCGGCTTTGGGAACTTGTCATCTACATTTTTTACATTTGTTTCCTGCTGTTTTATAGATTAAATATTTATTAGATTAAGCAAATGAATGAATCGGCTCATTAATCAATAATGAAAATAAAGTGTTAGTTGGAGCTCTAACGAGGTCACACAGAGAAACGTTTACAGGATCTCTCAAACACACAGATACACACAGCCTATTGTCACCATGCTACACCTCCATAAAGACACATACACAGAGTCTCACACACACACACACTCACACAGTCAGTACAGCTCATTGCCGATGATGTATGTGTCCAATAGAGACAGTATTGATTACCACTACGTGGCAACAATAGATGACTTACTGTCAGCTGTGAAATATCCTGTTGTTTGCATGTGTGTGAGTGTGTGTGTGTGTGCCTGTGTGTGTGTATGAGTGAGAGTGTATCCACCGTGTGAAGATAGTTTAATGTATAGTTAACTTTGTGTGTGTTTTTGTGTGCGTGCTTTGTGTCCTCTGTTCACCTCGTCCTATAACTATAAATACTGTCTGTAACTGACTCATACTGTCCAACACACACACACACACACACACACAGCCATAACTATAATTTGTGTCTAACTGCATCACCCTGTCCAAGGTACCAAGATATTTATACACACATTCCCTCAACATACCAAATTAACTGCTTCTACACAACTCTCTGTCTCTTTCTAACACACACACACACACACACACACACACACACACACACACACACACACACACACAGTCAGCTGTAATAAGAGAATAAATGTGTGTTTGTGTTTGTGTATGTGTGAGATGCCTCGTACGGTGCATAAAGCAGGTCATAACCGGTCACAGGTCTGCTGCTGGTGGACTTTTATCTGAAGGGAGTCTCAGACTCTGGCAGGGAGGCTGAGGTTTGGGGACAGTTAAAACGCCCACAACCATTTACAGCATATACGGGGACATTAAAGGAGATGTTCCCCCTAATATAAAAACCCACACACTCTTGAGTATTCTATATTACTCATACGCTTTATATACACCAACGGGTAATTACAGGGTGCAGCTGACAGGTGAGTGATGCTGCTCTTTGTCATTTCACCATAGGGAAGCTGTTTTTTTTTTTTTTTATCATTTAGCATCATCAGTGTTCATCAGTTCTGTCAGTTACTGTGTTATAGTGGCCATCAGAGGCACAGCAGCTACTGTGTGGACAACAACAAAATTGCATACCAATGTATGTCCTGTTACTTCTTCTTACCACATGGAGAATTCCATTTTATTGTCCTAATTTTAGACATCGTTCCTGTTACAACTCGGAACATTTTAATGCCTTAAAACAGACTTTCCAACTCACTGTCTTGTTGGTTACACCCGCTTTGCTGGTTGATGTGGTTGATTGAAGCCCTGTGGTTTGTTTTAGTTGACAAGATCAGAGCACAAGTCTAATGTTAGAGTGTGTGTTAAAAGAGATAATTAAAAAGGAAAGTCACAAAATACTGATCAAGGCTAAAAAACTGTTTTTGTGTCGTCAATAACAAAAAAAGTAGCTGAAAGACTTATCAGTCCACACACCCCAAATTAATCTCCTTTGTTTGTTCTCATCTTTAGTCAATGTATTTGTTGATATCTCTTGGTTAATATTTTTAGAGTGGAGTCCAGTGGGATGAGCAGTCAAGACCATCGCATACAACAAAAACTTGTTATCATAAAAGAAAGTAAAACTAAAGTTGTAAGATTCAGCAGTTTTCTTCAAGCTCTGTTTTTTTTTTTTTCGTCGGTCTTTGGAGGTGAATTTAAAATAAATGGAAAAATTCACCCAAAGACATTTAAGAGGTCAGGTCAAGTTAAAGGCTGCACACACCCATGATACAATCACTTATTTTGCTTGATTCGACCACTTCTCAGGGCTGCGTTGGTGTGACTGGCATCTAAACTAATGATGTGGCAGCATCAGACGTTTCAAAAATTACTCACGTACTGAGGCACAAAGGAAGTGGAATGGTAAATATACGGGTACTGAGTACGAGTATGAGTGTGGGAGCTAGCATGGCTAACAATAGCTTACCACAAGTACTGCTTTGTACCAGTTTGACCAAGTTTAAACCAGTCACAAGTTAAATCCAAAAAATCCCACAAAGGATACATGTATTCAGACTACACGTGACCCCTGTTTTGTTTTTTTTCCAACCACACCATCTGCTCAATTTTCAAATTGTTTATCAGAGCAAAAGGGCAAGCGATATATACTATATATAATTCATTTCAGTATTCAAAGAAGCAAACGTCTGGATTTTCTGGTTATACAACAAAACAAAACTCAAAGCAAGAAAGTATGACCAACCACAGTTCGCTTCATTTCACTTAACAAACAAAACTCCACAAAATTGTCACTGGGCTTTTGCAGATACGTCTCCAGAAAGATGTTGGATCTTCGATCCTCGACAGATTCCCGGGAACGATGAAAGAAGATGATTTTGCAGGTTCAAGTGAACAAAGTGGAGGTCAAACTTATACCTGTCCTTTACTTGACTTCATCAGACGCCATACCTACTGAGCAGGTAAATCATGGCCATATCACAGGTTTAGCTGACTGGTCTGTGTGTGGAGGTAAGAGATAAAATAATAGTTACTGTTATCAATTCTCATTAACATCACTACTATAACAAACCAGCCAATAATTTGCATGTCATGTCTCACTGTGCAGTTATACTACAAACAAGAATATATAATCAATCAGTACTTCTTAAATGAGAGGTCAGTGTAGGATATTGTAGAGCCTCATGACTTTGCAGGCTGGAGTTTGATCACTTAGTCCATTCCCCATTGAAGCAAATGGGGCCTATAAACCAGTGTGACCACTGTTCTTGTTGGTTGATTATTAAGTTTGGCATAATACCCAGCATGCTTTACAACTCCACCAAACTTTATCATGTGCAAAGGTTTAACAGGCTTCATCCCAAAAGAGTGTTTCCCATTTAAGTACATCGTTGAATACAGAATTGGAAACAATCAGTAGTTATAGTAGTGATAAATGGCTTTTGAATGTGGCTTTTGCGAAAAAATATATAGTCTGTGTAATCTGTGAAAAACTGAAAAATCTCCATAGAGATATTTTTATCCAGTCATATGCAACAAATGTACTACATCTGGACAACAGGGAACTGTGAGGTTTTTCATCTTTTGGCGTTTTTAGATGATTATATGCTTTTGGGGAATTGAAGCCCCAGGTAAGGAAGGCTCCCTCAGGTTCACACTGTGCTAGAAAGTAAGGGTGGATTTAATGATCCCTGTCATTTGGCAATATGTAGCAGAGGACTCAAGACGATAAATCCAATGTGATCCAACTTACTGATATGTCAGCATCCAGCAGCACAGGAAGGTTTGCCTCACGGATGCAGGTAAGATACCCTGACCTTTGACATCTGTGCGTGGAGAGGACAGAAATGTTGAACTTCAATAAAGCGATAACTGCAGTATCACATTATGTCATCCACTATCCAATAATCTTAACTCATTGAAGAGTTGAGAACATAAGCAAGTCTCTCTTTAAGCTTGGAAACAGCAGAACAAGGCTATCTTTATTTTATTATGCCATCAGAACATAAATCCCTGTGAGCTGTGAGACAAATCCTTAAGCTGCTTCAGTGGTGGTGAAAAGGAAGCTGAATTTGTGGTCACAGTGGCAGCACCCAGTGTGATTTTATGGGGATATGGGCACATTTTTCTGGTTCACACCTGTTGGCTCTACAATGACATCAAACCCAATCGTGGATAACAAAGTCTAGGTGATAGCGTTGGTCTATGAAAATGTTGTAACAGAGAAATACAGATGAAGGACTCAGAGACATTTGAAGGAGTTTCAGGCTGTCAGAAGACTCAAACGTTCAGACGTGGCATTGGAATGACTTATCAGTGTCCTTGGTATGTGTCAGATTAGTTTGTATCTTTGTTTCCATTAAGAAAAACATGGTTACTTCTGCCGATGGAGGAGGGAAAGTCAAAGCTACTTTTATTCTGAGGCAGTAGACAGAGAAGAAAGAGATTGGGTTTGGCATGTCCAGTGAATCAGACTTTGAGGGAACAAAGAGAATACATCATCATTTTAATGGCTAGAGAGGGAAAACAGAAAATAGGACTTTTGCTGTTGGAAGTTGTCAGCAAGTTGTTTTATATGCTACGCTTAGATTCCTCGACCAAAACAGCAATTCCCACCTCGATGGGCCGTATCCACTGCAGACATTTTAACTTGTCACAGCAAGAAAAGCACAGGTGTTACTAATAACATTAACAATGGCTCCCTTCTATTCAAGTGTCCAAATAAGTCATGACAGTGTGACAGTGTGAGTCAGTGTGCACGATAGCGGGATGCAGAAACTGAGGCAGCAAAGGAATTCAACCATAACTCACATTATTATTTACGCCTCTGCTTGTCCTACACATCGAATATGTCTTCGTTGAAAAAGGCCTATGGCAGGAGCATGCTTGCAACATTTTATCAATGAAAACGCAAACAACCGCTGACATGCTCATATCATAGGAGGAAACAGGTGTGCTTCTCCTGCACTGAAACTCGAAGAAGTGCCTTGAAAAAAAATAACCTAAATATATTTTAAAAAATTATTTAGTAAAATGGTGGCACTCCAATAATGAAAAATGTCATGTTTGATCATTTTATTCACAGCTAATGGATGTTAGTATGATTATGTTCACGAGGCTCCGCTTAATGAAAACATTAGCTCACTTTTTCATTTTCATCAGCACGCTGCCTTTTTTCCTAAACGTCAATCAATGACGCGTCACTGCAGCCTTAGAACATCTGATAAGTGTGAGACATTCTCATGGAACAGGAATATTTGTCTTTTCTATATGCAGTTATTTCTTTCACTTTCTTCAAAAAAACAAACAGTTAATGCACATAAGATGTAAACGCATACTGATATGTAATCAGGTGAATGATGTGTCTGTCATTCCCACTCTGTTACTCATACACCTGTTCTTGTCGTATGTCCCATGTCACACACCAGCAGCCATTTGACTGATTTCGGTGAAAACCTGATCATATTTTATGTGAAGTACACCTGGTGTTAGCTAATATTAGCTCAGTTTATTAGCTGGGTTGTCCTGACTGTGAGCTCAGAGCACAGAGCTGGAGTGTTAGTGTTTGTACCGCAGGTGTTTGGACCACCAGAGAAGGATTTTAGGCCCAGGTTCTGGGTTTCTGTGGCTGGGAAGTTTGTGGCTTTGGCCTTTCTGTGTGGAGTTTGCAGTTTCTTCCCGTGTCTGCGTGGATTCTCTCCGGGTACTCCGGCTTCATCCCCATAGTCCAAAGACTCAAAGCTGTGAATGTGAGTGTGAATGGTTGTTTGTCTCTATGTGTGAGCCCTGTGATGAACTGGTGACTCTTGAATATATGCATTTCAAGAAGACATTCTGAATTAAAAGATGTTAATGGCTTATAATTGATGGTGTTGTCCATGCTATTGTGCTGTGAGAAGTGTGGCATGAGATCTGACAGTAGCAATGAACTCAACTACAATCGGAAAAAACACAGGCAAGCAACACAAACCTCTGCAGATCATACAAAAACCAGATCAATCCCAGGTCAAAGGAATTTGAAAGAGTTTCAGAAAACATGGCCAGTAGCCTGAGGAATAAAAAGAATTTAAAACAGAAAATAGATTTGTCCAGGAACATCAGCAGTTCTTCCCTGCAGACAATGAAAACCCAAATCTAACCAACCAGAATCACCTTTTTTGTAGTTACAATAGTTAATTGATTATTTCATTTTCTGCTTTTTTTCCCCCTTTGCTCTTCATATAAAGTATAATCATATCTAAAAATATTAAAAGCAGTTTCAGTATATTTTCTGACCCTTAAGCCAAGAAAGGATATTTGAAATGAATCAAATACACCTAAATTAAAATAGAATAAATTGAGCTGATATATCAAAAAGTGAAAGAATGAGGTCAACAGAGAGCAGAAAAGACAAAATGAAAAAACAAAAAGTATTAAAGAAATGAAAAGGGACAATACACTGATTAACCGTGCAGCGGAGTAAAATGGTAAAATGTGATTCTTCTCAGTTCATCAAAAGAAATAGATTTTTCTTCAGTCAATTATTTAAAAGTCATTAGTAATTCAAGACTATAAGAGACAAAGTGGTTTTATTCTAGAGATATGAAAGCTAACTGTTCGTGGTTTGCTGAAGAACTTTTACTGTTTTTTCCTGCTCCGTCACAACTTCACTGTAACACTATTGAAGTTGAGTGTTAAAAGCGTCTTTCCTCGCTAATTACTGTCTTTTACTCTCACCACGTTCAAATTACAAATGTTTTCAGGTGCTATATCTGGTTTAGTTTGATAATGACAGTATTACCAAAGAGAAAAAAAGAGGGGTTGGAAGATTCTTAAAAAAAGAGCTGACACTGAGTGTGGAAAGGTTAATTGAACAACTTGTAATACTTTGTCTGCTTTGTGTGGGACAATCTTCCTTACCTACTCAGATGTGCAGACAAATAAACTAAATCAAATGAATTCATTGTCTCAGAGGCGAGCTTTCAGATGCACGTGTGAGCTGACATTGCGTGACCGACGAAAACATTTCAATTTATTACAAAGGAGTCCGATATCAAAGTCAAATGTTGCTCTGGTCTCGAGGAAATGTGGAGTTGATAGTTTAAAATGGAAAACACTGCTCTGTTTCTCTCTTTCTCATTTTCTGTGCCATCATTGAACTCATGAGTATTTAACATGCATTCTTTCTTTTTTCGTTTTGCATTCAAACAGGTCTGTAATTTACGAAGGCTTTATACCTTGAATAGTAACAAAATGAAGTATGAGGGGGAAGTTACAGCTGCTAATGAGAGAGAAGACCACAGCTGACTAAATTGCAGGAACAGCAATTCAACAGATGTTGAGTATCAAGTTTTAAAAAAATTAATGAGGAAGAATACTTCATTACTCTAAGCCAAGTCTCTTCTCTCTGTCCCTTGTGTTCTCACAGATTTTAGTGCTGAAACATCTGTTTACACTATTAAAGGCTTCAAATCAATCAGTGTGCTCCAGCTCCCCTTTTCCCCAAACAAAATAGAATAGAACACATTTCTCAAATATTTCAACCCGTTTCTCTAAAAAATTATGCTCACCAGGCCTACAACAAATTTGCATTACCAAACACATTTTGTGGGATATGTCAAGCTGTCTGGATTACATTAAGATATAATATAATATCTACAAACTGTTACATGCCATCATACATAACCACACGTTTTCCACACAGTATTCACTGCTGACAATCAGAGCATTTTCACGGTTATATTTCGGCAACTAAAAGCAACAAAAAGAAAGATGGTGGTCATGGAAACATTCTGTAAAAGTCAAGATTGAATGTATTGACTTTCTACAATCTTTCTTCCCACCTGTTTTAGTATGTAACAACACGTTGAACTCGGGAAGTGAATCCCAGGACGTGGTGTCAAAGGTCTGCTCTTTATTCATCCAGAAATCCACCTCATCTCCCCCCTGACTTCTGGGGAGAAATCACGCTTTCTGGGTTGTAAATTCATTCCAAATGTATCATTTCTTGTATTTAAATGTACCTTGTAGGACAGAGGGTTGTTTTCCCGTCCAATCCAAACCTCATTTTCCTCACAATGAGGTTTACACAAGAACCAATCATTAATCAGCATGCCCTTTACTAACCCCATTAGCTGCACCTGTAGCGAGCCTCCTGTGAAGGAATCTTCTTTGCATTGGAGTTGAAATGGTGGAGTGTTCTCTGTGCCACTCTTGGGCCATCTGCAAACCTAAGGGAGGCCACAGGTCACAGCCTGTGCCTCTTCCAAAGCAATAAGTTAAACTCTGTGTCTGTTCTCTGACTCATTGGCTGACTACACAGAGCAGCTGGGCCGATAAGGGTGAGCTCGAACTTCTCTGTGCCACTTTGTTAAGAAACCAAGGTTAAGATAAATCTAACAGACAGACTGACTACCTCGCTCTTAGAATGCATTGTATGTGACTATGCAATCCAGGGTGATTTAGGGTACCTTAGGTAGGCGTAGTTCCTGTTTTGAACCAATTGAATTGTCACTCAGCTGGCTAAGTTATAGCCTCATTTGGATACTAGTAGATCTTGCGCGTCTAAGTTTGAGTTAAATGTTACCATCAGCATCTACACACTGATTCACTTGTACAGCTGATGTCCATTCTCCTCAGTCAAGCTTCAATGAGTGCTGCTGTGTAAGTCATTGCCGTCTCCTGAGAGCTTCTTCACACTGTGGTGAAGCGTCTCTGATTACCTTCACACCCCCTGCTGCTTAAGATGATGAAGCAACCATGGTCAGCAGCATCATGATAATTTGGAAGTCATATTCAATTATTCTTAGACCAAAACAGATGATTATTGGACACAGTATCTCCTGGTAAATCTAAACCCACAAGGTCATCTTACAACCAAGAAAACCTGCATCCTGAATGCAGAGGCTGCATCCTTTACAAAACAGACAATTCTGGATAATGTATTATACTGTTACTTGAAATGACCCCAATTATTTCAGTTCAATAACAGCAAACAAGAATTTGAAACAATCAAAACCTACTTGACTTTCCAATATCATGTCTAGCACAGGCCATGAGGATTTATGTGCTGAAAACAGAGCGGATGAGTGGTTCTGAAAGCTTTAATGAGATGCTTATGAACGGCTAAATGGATTTGCATGCTGCTACGCTCACGTTATTCAACCTAGCATTCGGTTAAGCTGCTTCTTTTTTTTTTTTCTCGACATCTGGCAGCAAGGGCTTATATCCCTATTTTATAAGAGTGGAGACAATTGAACCTGAGTAATTACTGAGGCAGAAGTGCAAGCAGCAATCTGGGGAAGTTATTAAGCAGCAAAATAAACAACAGACTGATCAACATCCTTAATGAGCACGTCTTGGGTAAAAAACGGTTTGACCACGTCAATAGGAGCACATCCTCATTAGCAAATAAGACCACTTTTTTTCAGATTTAAGAAAAGAAAAAAGAAAAGAAGCACTTGATTTATTTTGGCATGTTGTTCTGTAAATATTCCCGGGCTGAAAACAGATGTGCAATCAAAATTCTGAATGAAGACTGGATTAAAAAGAAGAAAGTGTCAATCACTGTCCTCAACGATGCCTAGTTTTTAGATAAATGAGTTAGCGGTTCGGCTAGTCCAATCTAAAACCCGGTTCTTTCTGAAGCCTGCCTCTTGTAGTGAAATGTCTGTTCCATGCAGATAGCCAAGTGTTGCTGTCCCCCATGCATCACAGAGAGATTGTTGACTGAATCAGCTGGAGGTGTGTGACTAAAATGGGACAGTAGCAGTAAATCTGGAGACACAGCAATATTGACAAACTAAAATGATGATCTGAGACACGAGTTCACTTCAGCCTTGAGCTCTCAGCAAGCAAAACCAACCTTGGTCTCATAATCAGGGCGTCAGGGAGTTACTTACAGCTTGGCAGTAAATATATGAAGAGTAAAGGCTCGTAGCTTATGACGAAAGTTTAGTACAAGTTCTGTTATTCTGACGATCCATCTTCCCCACAGCAGTGTTTTATTTATTACGCAACCTTCAGCAACCAAAGGCATGACTCTTTATTCTTTAGCTTTCTAGCTAACGTAAGTACAGTGTGTGTGTGCGAGTGCATATACTTAAAATAAGCAGGTTTTTACATATACATCATTTACAGGATGTACAGTTGCAAGGGTGTGTGTGTGTGTGTGTGTAGGTCATTCAAGTTTTGAGCAGATTGCTGGTGGATTTATCTACTGCTCTGTCACCTTGCTGCTTTGACCCAAAAATTTACAACTTTATAGCCTTGGGCTGTCTATGTGTGTGTGTGTCTGTGTGAGTTGTGTGTATGTTTTTCTCCATCTTCCCAGGACAAAATGCTGCACCTCGGGGTTTGGGGTTACAGTGAGGTAAAGATAAGGGATGGTTACATTTGGGGTTAAAGGCAGGGGAATTAATATTAGAGAACGTTCCCTGTATGGGAAGCAAATCATTAAAAATGTTTAAAAAGATTTGTGTGTGTGTGTTCTCTGGATATAAGAGGAAGGATTTGAAATGGAGATTAAATGAGAAGACAGATGGAGGACAGGGGGGTAAAAAGTAAGAGAAAAAAAAGTTGAAAACTTTGAATCAGATAATAAAATTCAGCTCTATAGCTTTTTTTCATATAAATTATTCGAAAGGAAGAGAGCTACAGGGAAGGGGGGCGAGAAACAAACAAAACAAGATAGAGGAGAGAATAAAAGAAGGATACATGCTTGCATAGATATGGTGCAATACCTTCCACTAGAATCCAGCCAACCATGACACTCCATCAGAATGATACAGCGTTGCCTGAAACAGACACACTGACAACCAGCAGGTGATTTTTCACTGTGAAGCTAACTTTCTAACCTCACTGAGCTGCAAACAGCAGGGTTAGAAACTTTTAAAGAGCCAAAACTGGAAGATGGAATTTTGGAAAGCTACTTCTGGTCTGTGGATGTCCGATAAAGTGACACACCACTGGACAAGTGTGAAGAAGTGCCAACTCCCTCACTGTTTGCTGGGCCATCTTTGCAAGATGAAAGATGGTGAGTCTTTTATAGATACATCTATCTTAAAAACATGATGCAATGTAGAGAAAACATGACCTGTTTTCAGTCCTTTGTGTAGGCCATCTCGGCAGGTGCTTTAAAAGGGAGCACGCCTCAATAGGTATCCTTTCATGGGATCTATGAGTAAATGGGTATTACTTTCATTGGATGATCATACTGTATGTGTGGAAATCTCAGTTAATTAAGATGAATAATGTGTGTTGTACATTTTATTATTTATTTTCAAACCGTATTTTTGCTTCTAGATTGCAGAATTTAATATGAATTTGTTGGTTTGAGCAAATCAAGAAAATTCAGTTTTTTAGGAGAGGCAGTAACAAAGTATACCTTATATCTTTCTTGAATGCTAATTTTAGTTTGGTGACTGAATAAAAGTCAACCTGTTTTTCTGCTCACCTCTTGGACAGCGTGATGCTTTTGTCTTCTTTCTGACCCTGCACCTCTCTTTGCAAGTTTTGAATCATTAAAAAGCCTTCAAAAGATCGTTCAACCACAGTGATAAAAATTTGAAAAACCCAACTTGCAAATTTGCAGCAGAAGAGCGATTTAATCATTCTTAAGCCAAATGTTTAGAAGCAACAGGATTGATTGCTTAGAGAGTGCACTAAATAATGAAAATATCTTTAATAAGCTAAAACTTAAAAGAAAAATCTCCAAGTGCTTTGATTAAAAAGCACAAAAAGCTAATGAATTCTGATTGATTATACATAGATTTACATTTAAAAGTAATAAAAGCATCTTTAGGAAGTGCCTGGGAGTCCATAACAGGACAGAAAAAGTTGGTAAAAAGGACTGAGGCCTTTTTCTAAAAAAATTCCAATGTTCAGGGCCCGGGAGCAGCTAAGCTATAGGTACATCCTGCCACAGTACAGACCTCAGTGCTGGAGTGCTGGTCAAAAAGTCATCAGATCTGAGTTAGTGGAGGGAGTTTGGGAGTTTTAGGTTGTTTCAGGTAGGCTCTGCATTTCTACAGTTACACTGATGAGTCAGGGGAGGATTTTAAACTCTGTCCTGACGTGCAGTGGAGGTTGTGATGGAAACGATGATGGTTTTTGCTCCCTCATTGGGACTTCAGCATTGTTCGTTTGCTTCGTCCTGCCATGTATCCAAAGAACAGAGAAGAGTGCCATACAATCATCCAATCTTGGAACAGCTTCTTATTTGCTTCTTCTGAATAATGTGTCATTTTAAAACTTTTCTTTTACCTCTAACAACCAAAGGCTGCTACATTTTTTCCATTCCTTCTCCATTTTGGATCAGTATTACTTAACAGTGTTGTAGTACTTAGTACTGAAATCCCAAGGCTGGTCTCAAGACCTTTTTTTTGAAGCGCTCTGTCTCTTGACTTGACACTTCTAATTTGTTACTGTTACCACTTTCCATCCTGCTTCACACACACTTCAAGAAAGTGAATGCAGGAGGCCAAGAAGAAGCTGTGGCTGTCTGTGAGGAGATGTCATCAGAATGTTCTTCAGAGTTCAAGAGTTAATTTGCAAAACAGCATCCAAATGAATCACACCTCACCTAAAGAAACTGGGAACATATCAGCTAATTAAGTAGGCTGTATATATACTGTCTGGTCTTGACTCGGCCTTAACGCCTCAAAGTCTTGGTGTTGTCTTGGCCTCAATGCACTCTGGTTTTGGTCATGATTTTGTCTCAGTTTAGGTGTTCTTGACTAAAACACTGACTCAACACTTAAATATTGAAAGACAGCAATATCATGCCCAATGCACCATCCACTCCAAAAGTAAGGGTTAGTGAAAGCACTCAGAGATGGCCTGAGGGCCGCTGACACAGAAAAAAAAGGAGAGAAGTGGAAGAGGAAATAAGAAAGGGAGAGGAAAAGGAAACTGAGGAAAGGCAAAATGTAACAATAGGACTGAAGGGACGAGAGTAAAATGTAAAAAATCGATGGATCGAGGATAAAGACAAGAAGTCAAATCTTTGGAAATCATGGTGCTTCATCACTCGATTCTTTGTGTTCTGGTGGGTGTATGTTCATGTGTTTACAGTATAGTGTGTCAGTATGTGATAAAAAATAAAAACAGATAGTTGTCTTGAATTGGTCCACCATATTCTCTCAAATCTTTTAGAATTTCAACCATTGTCTTCAATATTCATTTACAATTCAACTTTAACTCAACTCATTTACATTAGATCAAAAACACGCTCACCTCAACTTTTGCAGTTGATGCGCTGCAGTGTTTTGTTTTGTTTTAAATGTATTCATTTTATAACTTTGACAAAAAAATGCTATTAAAATGAGAGAGAGAATGGCAGAATGGCACTGATTAACAAAGTTGAGGTTTTAAAACATAAATCATCACCAAGCCAGTAAGATTTGTTAAAGTAAGAGGGGTGCAACTTCAGCCAGATATACCCCCGAACTTCCATCACTGACTACCAGTGAAACTGGAGCCAATATTTGCAGCCTCCATTTGGCCCTGCTGTGATTTAAGTGGAGGATGTGTGAAATGAGATTATGTACTTGCTAACAACATGGAGCACAGAGACACTAAGAGAAAAAATTGGCATGAGACGTTGTTGAAAAGTGTTTTAATGAACTGGAGTGAAGAGGAATGCTAAAGAACATTGAACTGTAATCCTGGGTTCAATTAAAAATGAAACAGCAACGTATTTTCATCTGCTCAGAGTAAATGCGACACATATTTAGACCTAAAATTATGACATTTTTATATTTTATATCAGTGTAAGCATTAAAATACCAACCCTTCAGGCTAAATTACTTGCAATACTGATCAATTTGATGATTATTTTCTTGATAAATTACAGTAATTAACTGTTAAGTTTCTAAAATGTCAGAAAATTATTAAAATCATCATTATCCCAATGTGACATCTTTGAACAGCTTTTTCTGTCCAATCAAAAGGCCAACCCTAAAATTAATTACCACATAGGACAACGAAAAGATAGATAATCCTCACAAATGAGAAGCTGGTAACTAGGTTTGGCATTTATTCCCCCCAAAAAATGACTTAATTAATTGTACAATTAATCAGTCAGAACATTTGCAGATTAATTTTCTGTTAATTGCCTCACAGTTTCAGCTCCAAAATGAATAAAAAATCAGAATAAAATAGCTTCAACTAAATGAACAAGTAAATAAATATTTCACTAGCATGGACCACACCATCAACAAGATACATTAAAATTATTTATTGACAAAATGACTCATTCCGGATGACGTGTGATCTTGTGAAGTTCTTGGTTTTGATGTTGCGGTGTGGGGAAGCTTCGGTAGGGAATCCGCCGTAGCACCCAGCCCGGAAGTGGCGCGGTTGAAGTGTGGTCCGGCTCCCGAAATTACGCTTTAAGCTCCAGTTCATCAGCATGGACCACACCATCAACAAGATACGTTAAAATGATTTATTGACTAAATGAATGATTCGGATGAAGTGTGATCTTGTGAAGTTCTTGGGTCTGATGCTGCGGTGTGGGGAAGCTTTGGTAGGGAATCTGCCGTAGCACCTAGGCATGATGGACCCCCAAACCACTTCTGGTTACTTGGAATGAGACAGTGTGGATCTGAAAACTTTAGTTCCGATCAAATTCAGTGATCAGGGATGCTATGCGGAGAGCCAAAGTGACTGCTCTGGTTCTGAAGGAGTGACTGGAGTAGTAGATGAGAAGAATGCTGGACAAGGAGATTACGTGCATGCGATTGTCCGGACTTGGAAGGAGTGGGCGTAGGTTAGACTTTGAAGAGAAGACAAATGTAAACTGACCGGATTAACAGTTTGGCATGATCACACTTGAACTACTATGGAATCATCTGGAAATTAAGAGAGGTAAGAAAAGCAGGTCTAACAAAGTGGGTCTATGTGAAGTGTAGAAACTCAAGGAGAGAACTCAAATGACTTAGGAAACCAAATAATTATGACCATGTTGGAGCGACTTGGAGTGTATTGAATGGATGACTTGGACATATAGTGGGTCTGTGGCAAGGATTTCAAGCAGCTCTTGAATAAAAACGCTTTCTAGGAAGTGAAGTTAACAGAGTGAAGAGAAGTTAATGTGCTAAGTTAACTAAACTATGTGCATGATGGCCAGGGTTAGAGACCAAATCATGGAAGGGTTATGTTGAACTGAAAACAGCAGCTGTTGATGATGATGAGGAGTATGGGTAAGGTTCGTGGTAGAATAGCGCGGCTATTGTGGCTATGTGGCTATTATAGGGTAGATTTCAAAAGCTGGAAAGCAACTTGGCTTTTCCTTGTGAATTGTTCGGAACCCTCAAAATTGACAGAAGGAGCACCATCTTCATGGGTGAATGCTGCATGAGTAAGACATGTCGGGCACTAGCATCTCGGTGCGGGAAAAAATGTTATAGGATCCTGCTATGGATGTTTGAAGCGAACGGCTGTGGGCACTGGCATCCCGGTGCCAGGAGCCCAGGCTACCTGCTGCGGTCATTTGAAGTGAAGCCCAGGTAACTACTATGGTTGAATGGCGGATTAACATTTACATTTAGTCGTTTGGCTTTTACGCTTTTATCTCAAGCTACGTTCAGGGAAGGGAACAATAAAGGTGTAGTGCGATAAGGAAGCGTTGGTGCTGCAGTAAGTGCAGTGACAATTTAAGGGTTGGATTTAGCATGTATTGTTGTTTACGTAGAGAGGGACACCACTGTTCTGGTAGGAACTGGTAGGACATTCTTTTTTTCTTTTTTTTTAAGATAATTTTTTTGGGCTTTTTATGCCTTTAACGATAGGACAGCTGAAGACAGCGAGGACTGTAGCCTCCACACACGGGGCGGCCGCTTAACCGACTACACTACCGACAGCCCCCTGGTAGGACATTCTACCAACATGGAACGACAGATGAGAAAAGTTTGGAGTACCTTGAATAAACAGGTGGGCTGATGAATGGCAATGGGCCCTGGCATCCTGGTGCCAGACACCCTCGTCGCAGTCTGCTGCTGTGCTTGCTGCAGGTGGCGCTGGCATCCCTGTGTGCCTGCTGGCGTGTGTCGATGGAAACTTTGGATGCGGTCGTCCTGGTTTTGTCTGATTATCCTCCGATGGAAAGTGAGGCGAAGTTCATATTCACAATAAGGTGAGTGAATGAATAAAAGTTGGTGGCACGCTTTCCTGAATGTGCTTGAGGTGGTGCTGCGTCTTTCCGAGTCGCGTGCGGAAGTGGCGTGGTTGAGGTGTGGTCCGGCTTCCGAAATTACGCTTTAATCTCCAAAAACTGACACATTTTAAAGCTTTAAAAGCTGCGCGCCTGTCCATCACTACAGTCAATGACATCATGGTAATTTAACAGTGAGCAAGCTTCACTGATCTCATCAAAATCAATAAAAATAAAAAAATCAGTGTCAATTCAGGCTTTGTTCCCCATTAAGACCCTTTCCTCATCTAATTTCTATCAATTTACCGGCATTTAGTGTGGCACAGTGTGAATTTCAATCAGCCTGTAAAGATGACGAACTGTTGCTCAGCAAACACAAAGATGACTAACGGCCGTGGGTTTGCCTGCAGTGGTTGGCTCGAGGCCAGCGGCTCCTGGCATCAACAACAGAGCTAGCGGGAGTGTTGATGAGGTTTTTTCAGGGCATCAGCAGGTGGCAGGACGCCCGTTCCCTATAGCAGCTCAAGCAGAGTGACTTCAAAGTCTGACTGTTGTCTGTTTGCCTGTCTGTCAGTCAAACCCAGAGGAGCTGGAGGCCTCAGCTCAATGTCCAAATTAAGACTTACTCCTTTGGCCCATGACATACTGACAAACACACACACCACTGACAGTCTCCAGACCCCAGAGTGGGTGCACTTAGACAGAAGAAACTAGTGGTAATGAGTCACTGCAAGTGTGTTTGTGCACTTTGTTATTTCTATATCAAAGAGTCAAAGAGAGAATGACAGCTAGATTCACTCTGGGAAACAGTGAGAGTGTAAACAGAGGGAAAAAATGAAATAAAAGTGAACCCCTCTGCAGCAGAGACTTCTTCCTTTTTTCTTTGCAAACACACACATGCAAATGCAGCATTCGCTTGCTGGCTGTCCAGTACCCTTCACCCTGCATTGCCCCATGCTCTTTGCATGCTATAGTGACAATTTATCTACAGAAAGTGTGTGTGAAGAGGTGTGTGTCTAATGCCTTTTTGCGACTGGGATCATTCATCTGTGTGAGTGTGGGTGTATGTTTGCACTTTTTTGTGTAACATGGACTGTGGACAATTCATCTACATTAGCAAGAGATTAACCTGCTCACCTAACACATCCATCACTCGCACACACACACACACACACACACACACGCGTGCGCACGTGCACTGCCTTAGGCAAGGGCAGCGTAAAAACACACCCATGTGCACATGAAAATATGCAAATCACCGTGACGCAGTGCAGAGACGGTATCAGACAAACTACTTAAAAAATACGGTGCATTTAAAGACCTTGACACCTTCCACCAATCCTACGCTATAGCACCGAACGTGACACACTCTGATTCGCTGCAACATTCATCACATCGACCTATTAGTCCGTTATCTTTCTTGCGTGGTGAGGAAATGTTGCGTCTCAGAGAGGTAAACCTAACGATTTTAATATTCTAATTAGCAATCTGTGCACAAGACGAGGAGATAAGGAAGCAAGGACAGCATGCTGATCACCCAGGCCAGTTTGACTAATAATATTTGACTATTTATTCATCCAAAAAACAGTTCAAACTGCTCTTTTGTTTACTTTTTAGTGTTGAAATGCAGAAATGAGCCATTAGATGACCACACAGATACTGTACACAAGCAAATCCATACGTGATTTGTTCACTGTCACATTAAAATGATACTATAATTACTCATTATCATTATTCTTCACTGTTTTTTCTGAAGACCTGATCTTACTTTAGCACCCCGGTGGTCTGTACTGTTTAGGGCGCTGACAGTGTAAACACAACATCCCCAGTTTAGTCCAGCTGAGGAACTTTGTTGCATTTCATTCCCAACCTCCCTTTCTCCTTATTACCTGTCAGCTCTAGCATAAAAATGCTTAAAAAACACACTAAATATATATAGTTGTGACCAATTAACCACAGAACCAAAAGAAAAACAAGCACAAAAATAACAACAACCTGAACCTTCTGAATTACAAAAAGATGTTTGCTTTTTCATTGGGTTTGTTTTGAAGTAATAAATCTTCTATAGTTTTCATAAACATGCTGACTGAAACTCAAGCGTACACCGAACACTTCCTGTTGCAAATCAAGTGTTCCTATAAAGTCAACACATTAGTAACAGCTGCAATAAATGTGCTGCGTGGGGAAAATCATGTTTGCTCAGGATAGCCACGCTAATGCAAATCTACCGTAGGACTAGGTTTAGGTGTTTGAGTTGAGAACTTTTCTGAATTTAGAACACATTATTTTGCTTGTCACATAGCAAAGCAGTGATCAGTGACCCATTACATCCTCCTTTATTCTCTTATTTGAAAGAAAGATGCATCATTTTTGTAGATCTGCTCTGATTTTGTTTTTCATTGAACAAAATCAAGCACACACATTCACCCATATTTTCATAAATCACCTAAACCTTACCCTAGGCAACAACAGGAGAATAGATGTCATGTTAATGCAATCAGTGCAGACCAATGACAATGTATAAAGAATGCCTATGAGTGAGGTGCCGTTTTGAAGCCTTAAAATCTGTGGCGCTGGCCACTGCCATGTTGGCTGTCCTACATCTTCCACCTCCTGGGTAATCTAAAAATCAGCAGACATGGATCATCAGTGGACCTGAGGCAGGCCGAAAGATGCCTGGGTGTAACAGCCACACTGTTAATTATGCATCATTTTAAGCCTTAATATAATCTGAGCGGTTGAGTTAAAAAATATACAGGTGCTTATGGAGGCTGTAATGTTCTGTAGTCAGCCTCAAGCGGTCACTCGAGGAGCTGCAGTTTTTGGCACTTCCACATTGGCTTCATTTCCCAGCCACAGAGGTTGCCGCTTGATGTAGACATGGTGTATGTGTGTATGTGAGAAAGTGAAAGGAAGCTATAGATGATGAAGAGGAGAAATGTCTGCCTTGTTTAGACATGGTTACATTATCGCATGGTTACATTTCCGGACCTGTATAAATAAATACATTTAAGCCACCTAAGATCTGGCTTTGAAAATGATCTTCTAAAGATTAAAATCAACCAAATATCTAATGAGCCAAATACTGAACAGTAGTCAGCACTGGGTAAAGAGAACACAGCAGTGAGGCAAATTAGATAAAACGATCCTTGAGATGTTGGTGTGAAAACTCTCCAGATTTAACAGCAAACCAATGAACTCTGACTTCTTGAAAATGTAAAATACTTGGAACCTGAACACAGAAATGCTCACCTGAAAGTTAGGACAAACAAAGTCTGACTCAAAGTTTATTTACAAGAGCAAAGACAAAGAAGGACAGGAGTACAGTATGGATCGATGCTAATGCTGTCCGCATTCACACACACACACACACACACGCACGCACACACACACACACACACACACACACACACACACTGCCTTCTTCACTCTATCTCCCCCTCGAACACACATATAGACACACAGAGACTGCACATTCCTTCCTTCTCCCTCTTCACAAAAAGCATAAGTCTTTCTTCATTTCATGTAGAAAGCAGAAACAGAAATTCAATTTAGCAGCCTGATTGGCTGAGTTGCCTTTGGGAGGAAACAAAAGAGAGAATGCACGAACTGAAAGAAGAGAAAGAGAGAGAGACAGAGATAGAGAGAGAGAGAGACAGACAATAAAGTTAGCAAAGTAAGAAAGAGCGAAGGAGCGAATCTCAACTGGAAAGGCAGGGAGGAGGAGAAGACGAGAGCGAGGGACGCAGAGAAAATGCAGAGGGAGAGAGGAGACGAGGGATGAGGGGATGAAGGGAAGGAGCGAGGGAGGGAGAGAGAAAAGAAATGATGCAGAGAAGGAGTGACGGGCCGAGGGAACAAGGGATGGAGGGATTAAGGGACTGCACACAGAGTGAAGAAAGAAGGAGAGAAAGACAGAGAGGCATTGTGCTGTGTGGCAGCCCCCAGTCACTGTTTGCTTTGGTTGCCGCAGCAACCGCAAGAGAGAGGGCTGATAAGTTAACCAGATGGTTAGAGACCGAGAGGAGAAGCAGTGTGTGAGTGTGTGTGTGTGTCTGTCTGTGTGTGTATGTGCATGGGTGTGTGTGTCAACTAGGGTCCTTTCTGAATCTTTCATGATGATGGGTGACGAGTGTGACGGCTGTTTGAACTTCTTATTAGTGTTTTAATTCCTTCATATTGTTCCAGAGAACAGGTGAGGAACTCAGGGACACTTTTTCAACTTTTCTTTTTAATTCCTCTTTTCTTTTTTCTTCTGTTTTTCTTCCTCCACATCACTTTTTTTTTAAATTCCCTTTCCCATTGCTTATTTATGTGAGATGTGTGGCCAGTGCCAAGGTGTGTGTGTGTGTGTGTGTGTGTTCCAGAGAGCGCAGGTCGTTGTCAAGGCCAACTAGAAAGAGAATTTTATCAGTTTAATTTAAACGTGAGAGAGAAAATGTGCGTGTGTGAAGGAGGACCAGGGGAGATGAAAGAAGGAACTTTTTTTTTCCTTTCATGAAGATTAATTTTTACAACCTGAAGGCCTGAAGCAGAGAGAGGGAGAAGAACGGAGAGAGTCAAGGGAGGGAGGGATGAACGAAATGAGGAGCAAAGAAGGGAGGAAGGGAGACATCCACGAAACAAAAAGGGAAGAACATTAAAAGAGGGAGCGAAGAGGAGTGAAACACATTACAGTTTCAACACTGGTTTGTAGATTCATTGTAACAACATGGCTACCCTTGACCAGTGGAAATGTGCATCCGATGGGTGCACAGGTGGCGCAGGTTCATTTCCCAGTATCACCACCTCTGCTTTGGTCACACGTTCTAGCAAACATAATTGTTCATGGGTGGGAAGTCGGTCAGAGATCATCTTGCAGCAGCAGCAGCAGCTCCTTTCTGGTTGTCTGGGCAGATGTATGAGACGAGGTGGGACCACCCACACGTTTTGCCCAAAGTGCCGGGAAAACAGAGTAAAAGTCACTCTGTGTAACACTAAATAATGATTTACAAGTAATTTATGAGTTCAAGTTTTATGCTTAAAGGTATACTTTGACATTTCAGGAAATATGTTAATTGTGTTTCTTGCCAAAAGTTATATGTGAAGATCAATACTTCTCTAGCCGTTCAATATTAAGATGGAGCCAGCTGCCAATTAGCTTAGCTTATCAAAGAGACTGGAATATTTCTTGGCCGGGCAAACTCACAGTGATGTCAGGACTCTAGGCGGAACCATGACGTGCTGTCTTCATTAGTTTTTGTGCTGATTAAACAAACATGACAGAACACGTTAATTAGTCGTGTTTTAATATCTTCAGACAAACCCAGGCTAGCTGTTTCCCCTTGTTTCCAGTCATCTGCTGGCCATAGATTCATATTTACCACGCAGACATGATGTTTTCGTCGAACTCTCAGCAAGAAAGCAAAGTGAGCTTATTTACAAAATGTCAGACTGATTTATCGGTTGATATATTACTAATATGCTCTAAGTTGTTCATTATTTATTCATCTTTTAAACTTATAATATATATTCATACAACCTGACCGCCTGAGGAAAGTATGAATGTGAGTCTGTCTGTGTGCGTCATATGCATGTAATGAGGCATACACATGTACAGTATGTACATATATAACTGCTGTGAAAACATTCAAAATGATCATTATTCATGATCCGTTTGTAATGTTGATATTCAGTTTAGTTTATTTGAACAGCTTAAATGATGAAAAATCCATCTGAACAATACACAACAAACAAACTGTTAAAAGCGTGCAAAATATAAGGTTATGATATAAAATACAAGCTCGTAAAATAGAGATGAAGTTATTTTTAAAATTGTCAGATCATAAATAATGATCATTTTGAATGTTTTCATAGCGGTTATACATTTACATACTGTATATGCATATGCCTCATTACATGCATATGACGCACAGAGAGAGACTCGGTTATACTTTCCTTAGAGGTAGTGAGGCTGTATGAACATGTATTATAAGTCTAAAAGATGAATAAATAAAGAAAATAAATAGGAAAACAGGTCAGCAGCTCTGCAATTTATCTGGTGTGCGTGCATGTTTCTAATTCTGTCTCTGTCCAGTCTTTGAGGTGTGCCACCCTGTTGCCAGTCTGGCTGGCAGTGCCATGGACACGCACACAAACAATTAATTTGACAGTAGTTTGCTTTTACACCAGTGATCACGCACATACAAAAACATATGTACAAGGACTTACAGAAATATTTGGATAAATGTGCACACACACACACACACATGTTAAAACTACATGCACATACACACTGAGGTGTGCTGGTCTTTTGCCAGCAGGCATCCAGTGAAAGACAACTTTGTGTGCAGGGAGAGAAGTAAGAGGGGAGGAAGGGAGGCAAGAGGGGAGTAAGTGAGGAGCTTGACAATAAAGGAGGAGAGAAAAAAGTAAGAGTGATCAAAGATCTGCATTATGGAACTTTTAGGAAAGAGAAAGAAAGATACACTTTGAATTTGTGATCTTTAGAAAGCAAGAAAGGAAAAGCGAGAGAGTTGGGAAGATGAAGATGGAGAAGAAGGAGAGAGACGTGCAAAGAGAAAGCTGGCAGATATGTGAAGATAAAGAATGAGAGAAAAATAAAATGAGTGGAGAGATAAAGGAGGAGACAAAACAGGGGGAGCTGCAGAGAAACAGAGAGTGTGTGTTGACAGTATGGCAGCAGTAGCAGTAACATTCCTGGCTGAACAGATCAGCTGGCCTGAGGAGAAAGACAAACACAGGAGAGGAAACCACGTCTAGACTACTGCAAGACACACACACACATATTAGAGAAACACACACTCACGCAATCTTGTGCGCTCACACACACACACAGACACACACAGACACAGTGAGCAGAGACACAGAAAACACACACTGAACAGACACACATCAACCTGCTAGTTAGACAAGGTGGGCGACTGCCAGGCACTGCCAAGAACCTGGTGGGGAGGTGGTGGAAAAAAGGGTAGAATCGAGATAGGAGGAAAAGAAGGGGCCAGGAAGAGACTCAAGGAGAGGTGGGAGAAATGGGCACAGAGTGTTACAATGAGACACCAGTTTAGCCTCAAGTTTTGTAAACTTTGCTTTATGGAAATTCAAGTTTCTGCAGGACAAAAAACTCAGATGATTTGGAAAAGTACTGTGGGTGGATAAACAATAAAGGAGGGTGAAAGTGCAATTCCTGCAGTTTCTCTTGAATTCAGGACTACTTAGGACAATGTATTACTTGGTGACTCAGGCTTTAAAGCAACATTTCATAGAAAATTGTATTTTTGTGATTTCACTCCCTCAGAGTGCAATACCACTGTGGTAAATATTGACAGCTGTATATGCATATTTGTCATGATTATATACTTTTGATGAAAAACTAGCAAGTGGACAACTTTGCCAGACATCAAGCAAGGTGAACAACACAAGACATAGCAGCCAGCTAGTTACTTACTAGTCAAACAGCAAAATGTCCAGTTCAGCGTCTGTCTTTTAGACTTTTATTTCACCGAGCTCTCGTCAACGACTAAAAGTCAATCCCAGATTTACTCTTGACGAGTCACCATCATTTTCTCTTCTGAGCACCTCCATTAACATCCTCTTTGGTATTTTCACCTCTGTCATTATTTCCATAGAGGCTACTGAGCCCGTTTACGTTGTCCGCTTGCCCAGCTCCAGTTTTGGCATGGCACTGGCTCCAGGGTGCTGAAAACCTCCTCTTGCCAGTGGTTCAAAACACCTGTGGTAGAAACACTAACCCTCCCCTGGTTTACAAACTGAGCTAACATTAATTAACAGCTGCTATGCAGCTATAGAAAATCTATACAGAACATATTGTCACATGATGTTTTGGAGAAATTTGAGAATAAAATAGATTTTCTACAAAATCGTTTCTGAAAGGAGTGACAGTCTGATCAAATGGCATGCACTTTATGGCACAAAGGAAGATTGTTTAATAATTTTAATTATAATTTAATTTCACAAATCAACACAGTGTTCCAAAATGACAGGAATGTACATCCACATTAAAAATAAAGTTTATGAGCAAATAAAAACTTCAGTGGCATTATCATTTCAGTCTAGATACTCAGAGATAATTTGCAAAATAGACTATTAAATACAAGTAATGATTTCTAGTGGTTAGAAAACAACCATACACGCTGATGAAGACCATGAGATGGATCTGAAAGCACAGAAACAAGATAATCATGAACCTTGGAGCACAATATCGTTATGTCTAATTTGCATTTGTTAATCCATTAAGATAAGAAATAAATACATTGTGCACTTATTTGTACTTGCTGGCTAAATCCATCACATGGACTGAGTTTACACAGTCTCTCCTTCCTTTCACAAACACTGTACTGCTGATCCAATTTGTTATCCCACTACCTATTTGTCATTAAGAATGGGGACTTCATGTGTAGCCTAATGTGATAATCTATCACTATCATATTAAAGATCACATAAAAAATAGATCCATCTTCCATCGCTACCTCACTTTTCCCACAGTCTCCACAAAATGTGACAACCCAGGAGTGAACGAGGCTGTTGTCGCTGTGTAATAAGAAGCCAAGACAAGCAGTTTGACATTTGAGCAAAGAGTAGGCTTTACTGATAAGTCTCTGGGGCTGTGGGAAGAAGAAAGTATAACTGAAATAAAAATTTCAAATGGCCTAGGGTATTCCTCAGTCAACTGAAGATGTACAACCTTTATAAAAATATAGACAAAGCAAAGAGAGGAATGGCCCCAAGTCTTATCAGCTCAGGTATTAGCAAGAAGGGGGGAGTGAGCTTTCTCTAGAATCCAACAACTACATCAAGCAACTACATCCTCACTGCCATTAAAAGGAGCTGTCACTGACCTATGAGCTAACGGTGTGGGATAGAGATGTGTACATAGTGGCCACTCCATCTTTCCAGAGCTGGTCCAGGCCTCTGGCAGAGTGGCAGGTCAAACAGGCTGTGCACTGATCATTAATTGGCCGCAGGTAAGTCCAATCAGCTACAGGACCTGGAGTGGAAAATAGACTTCCTGTGACACTTTCAAGTTTCAGACAAGTTGCACTCAGCAGTGTCCTTGAAGCTGACCTGCTGCACTCTCTGCCACCTTTTCCCTGCTACTGGTGTTTGCTGTAGTGTTTGTCTCATGAGATGCCAATAGTGTATTATCACTCTCAGTCCATTCCTCTTTAAACTACTGCAGATTGTAAAATGGTTTTATTTTGTCAAAAGAGAAGCAGGACTTATTCCCCTTCAAACCAGCTGATAGTGATCCTTTCTGCACACACAGGTTTCATGTAATGCTGATAATCCAAGAGCAAGACTTGTTTATGGCAATATTGGATTGTAACAGTAGTATGATAGAATACTTGAATTTATCAAGTATTTGATTAACTAAAAAGCATCCATGTTTCATTATTTTATCTATTAACAATTTCTCAATTGTTCAATAATGTTTTCATTTTAAAACAAATATATATTTTTCATCAGATCTGCACAAATCATGTAGGGCATCCTGGTCTCAAAACGACAACACGTTTGCATGCCATTAGCACAAAGTTTAGGTAACATTATAACTTATCTGTCAGTCTATTATTCACAGTTGTCAGCAGACTGTATTATATCACAGTGTTCTGTGTCAAAGAAAAAACTCAAGGCTTCAAACCTGCTCCAATAACATCAATGTTACACTGTTTATACAGTCCATTATTATATGCAGTCATTGCTCCCAAAACTCACTCCAATCCCGTGTTTATTGGCCCATATTAAAGACAACTTGGATTTTAAATCCAGACTTAATATAACCTAATTGTAATAATAGTAGATAGAGTTTAGCTTGAACATGTTGAAGTGAAAAAGGATCCCCACATCCTAATATTTCTGCAGTTATCAGTGGCTTACTGAACTAGAATCAACACAGTTCAACTGTAGTACCAGAGAGAGAACGGGCGTGAACGTGAAGTCATTTCTGATTTTGCTGGGTGTTGTTGCTAAATGACAGAGTGACACACACTGCTTATTCATCGCCCACACCAGCTCAGTGAGACTGTGCCTCCAGGGACGAGCTGCTGCAGATGGATAGCTTATTGATAAATGTAGCCTTTCTCTTATTTTGATGTGCTAGGGTTATGGAAATCCATTTAAATGTCACCACAGGACACCAGACAATCCATTAAGACATGGCTGAAGACTCCACTCACGAACCCGAACCAAACAGGACAAAGGCGGTTGGTTCAAAGCGTTGGATTCATATCAGCCTGGATGCTCTCTCTTTGACCTCAGCGTGTTGCCTTCAATGAGTCACAGTTTGTTTGGTAAATTACCGTATCTTCTCCTAGAGTTACCTGCATCATTTACATTTACATTTAGCAGACGCTTTTATCCAAAGCGACTTACAGAAAAGGGAACAGCATCATGTGTATAATGTTGTGACAACACTTTTTCTAATACGTTCAGCTCTTGTTAAGGCAGAGACTATTTAGGTTTTTTATCTTAGACAGACTTTAAGTGTGTGTGTTTTTCTTGTGCCATCACTTTGCATTTTGTGCTGTTGCCGCCAACATTCACATTATATTTGTACCTTTAACTGGAATGTGCCTTTTGAATTTTAAAAAGAATTCAAATAAAATACAGTGATGTGTAAACATTTGTGTACAACTTCCACACTGACTCAAGCAACAATTAAAGCTTTCAGCATTCTCAGAAATCTCTATCAGTTTGGCACATCTGGGTTTGGGGAATTTCCTTTTGTTCCTCTTTGCGGATTTGCGTAAATGCCACTATATCTGATAGTGAACAGTTATCTTCAAGTCATAGCCACATATTTTTTAATCAGTTTCAAGTCTCCACTTTGGCTGGGTCATTCAAGGACTTTCATTATTTCGTTCTGAACTCCTTCCAGCTTTAATATGATTCTGTTCTTAGGAAATCATCACCCCATTCCAAGATGTTTGGCAATCACAGACAGGTTTTTCTGAAGGATTTGCCAGCATTTGGCGCAATTCATTGTCTCATCTTTGCTTTCAAGGCTTTCATTTACCGACACTGAAAAGTTCACAGTGGCAGGATATTATCGCAAGTGAGTCAGGTATTTCATGAGTGATAACCTGTGTCTGATATCTGGAGAGCGTGAGTTCAGTTTTATCACAGACCACCATCTTTTAGCTCATGCACTCAGTTTTAATCATTGTTTTTTTTGCAAAATCACTGCTACTGTCATGTGTCATATGAGTTCAAATCTAACTGGCACCTACTGCAGGAGACATCTAGCTTAATCAAAATAATTTCAGATGCACATTAACTCTGGTTCAAATTCTATTTAGCATTGTGTGCAGATTAGAAACAAATCCATATTTAAACCATTTCACCTTCAAGTTGTAAAGTTGTGGAAAAGATGGAAGTGGTTGAATAATGAAAGAGCTGCATGTCAAAAACTATTGTGTTCTTTTTACAGAGCTTTCTATCTGGGGCTGCTGTGTGGCCTCCAGTCCCCGTTTTTAGCCTAATATGTCCCTGTTCTGCTGCAAGTAAAGTACAGTGGCATGTTTGTGGTTTGAAGGCCACATTTTTGTCATAAAATCTCCAGCATTTAGTATTGCTCTCAGGTCTACCCTGATTTGTGTTCCTTGTTTATTTCCTTCTAAAGAATTGCCACAAATTATGCACGTCATCTGCATTCATTGTCACAATTAACACCAATAAACCAGTGACAGCTAAATAAAAGAATCATCAGTGTCTGCGTTTGTGAAACCTGCTGAGGCGATGTCAAATTAGTGAGCATTTCTATACAGCCTTTCAAACATTCTCAGAATCATTTTTCAATAAACATTAATCAACATTCAACATGACATCATCATTACATCAGCGTCAGCCCTTGATTTTTATGTAGATATTGTTTACGCTTCCATTATGATGCCAATTAATGAGTCATCACCGGGATCTTTGTTACTGCTTGCAACAATCCTGTTTTCTAAACGTGAATAATCAATTTATATCTCGCTACAATGGCTGAAGTCTGTCCAAGCGTGACAAACAGGTTGTCTCTCTGAAGGACAGGATGGTGCTGCACAAATATGAAAAGTAACCGACTCCATAGCTCATTCCATTTAGGAGATATCACAAAATATGAATCAAATTATCAATGAAGGCACTTTATGGGTTCCTACACCCATACTGAAGTTATGTGGCCTTAACAGCCTTTTATCCTCCTCGATCAAATCATTTTTCACCACACTCAGAGAATAGTTCATTGCTTTGTCTATTGATTTAAACACTGTTTTTCTGTGTCACAAAAGAGGGCCACTTCAGAGATTAAGAAAGTGATGGCATTGATGTTTTTAAAAAATATGCAAACCTGCTGCTAGCCCAAAGGCGTTTTGTTGATGCAATTTGAGGATATCTGCAGTATTTTGGGGAGGTTTGAAAGATGTATTTCAAACTAATACATTAGCATAATAAATGCTAAATTTGGTCAAAAGCTCACATTGCTCCTAGATATAAAGTTTCACAACCATTAAATTTATCCTCCGGGGGTCATGAATCTTTCAACCAAATCTCGTTCACATTTCATTCAAAACCCAAAATCTCAATGTCCCAGTGGCTGATCATCAAATTCATTGGGCTTTGTCTGTGGGAAACCATGATGGAAGTTCATCAAATAGTCGTCCAAGTGGTGGACCATCCAACCAACCGACAGACCAACATGACAGATGTAGAGCCTGTCAAATGCATGGCTTATACACATTCATGGACACAATACAGTAGCCTCTCTTCAGCAGTCTGTAAATCTACACAACACTGCCTCACTAAACGAGAAAGTATGTTATTTCTGTTGCCATTAAATATGAATTTACATAGCACACAACCACCGTTTGTGTTACTTCCCCATTTATGATACCAACCAACATTTCCAAGCATAGTTTTCTGAAGGCTAAACATGTGTGTGGTCTTTCCAGACAGGGCCTGCCGCCCACTCCCCTGACACTTGGGTGAGATATGAAGAGTGCAGAGGAAATATCTACGTGTTGACACTGAAACACACGCTTTTCCTCCCTTTTCCCTTTCCTTTCCTCCCCTCCGTCTCTCTGCCATCTGCTCCCAACCTTTCTGCTATCCATTTCTCTAAGGGAGAGACATTTAACCATGTGAAAATAGGTACTATTTCATCTTTATCTGAATGTGTATGCAAATGAAGCATGTTACATCTCTGCAGCAGGTTGGTGCACATTATGAGAGCTGAAATACCTTTGCTCAGCAGTACGTCAGCAGTATTAGGCAACCGAGAAATCGTCTATTCTAACTGGCCTGAAATACAGGAGCTGAGTGTTTACAGAGCTTACAGGCAGGGTTTTTTCACAGTGATTAAATGTTAAATAGAGGCAACCAGCTTTGTTTGATTCATCTAGAAGCTCTGTGGGCAGTAACACAACCTTTATTTAATATTTCTCTGATAATTCAAGGTCGGCTTACTTTGAGCTCTTTACAGGAGGTGACATTGAAACACTTTGTACAGAGAGCATGACAAATGATCTGTTTTTAGGCCTTATAGTTTATAGGTTTAGCACTGGGCAGCGGTACAAGGTGTTTGGTAGAAAGTAGTCTGGCTCCTGAAGAGGAGGAGAAACTATTGATTTGGATCTCAGCTTGAAAAGCTGAAGAAACCCTGACTTGCAGTATTGCAGATGGCCAAACAGCAGGTTCTATGACTGTTATTGTTGACATATCGAAAACTGAAGAAAAAAGGCTTTTTGTGGAGTTTGAGAGGTTTCAGGTTGTTTGGCTTTAGTAAAGACAGCATATTTATATACATTACCAGAATTCATTTAAATATGCCATGTGAGTTATTGTTTAGTCAGGACATCATCAACTAATGACTGATGACAAAATGAGCCATGCCAGGATATGGCATATATTTTTGGGGTAGTTTAACATACTGTATAGCAATGCATCATATTTTGAATACTGGCAGTTAAATAAACATAGTGCAATATTTCTCTTTAAAATGTAGTGCAGTAGAGATATTAAAAAGGTCCAGTAAGTAGGATTTAGTGGCATTTAGCAGTGCGGTTGCAGAGTGCAACCCCCTCGCTTCACCCTCTCCAAACAGTTCTTATTTTCAGGCGATTATACACAAATGAAAACATCTGGACACAGTGGTGTAGTGCAGGGTATGCACAAGTTTACAGACTAGTTTTTCAATGGGGTATACCCACCACTTCCAAGGATGACAAAGGATTTTTGGATGAAGTAAAGAATAAGGAATATTTCACTCAAAATGCATGATTATGTAGTTGTACGTCGTACGTCTGAAGGTCAGGATTTATTGTGTGCACCTCTTCTGTGGCTAATGTTAATTTCATAATGATCCTTACTCCCTGAAGTCAAGCAGGAGGAATTAAGTGACAAAGTGCAAATACTAATGTGAGCTAAAAATGTCGCTGTTTATAACACAGGGCGTTTATCGTCTGCTGGACAGGCTTTAAAAAAAGAAATTAGGGGCATAAATTAACAGTATACCCACTTCTCCGGGTGCCACTACAACACTAATTATGCATATTATATTCCATTTCTCTTTTTTTAAAGCCCCCTAAATCTTACACATGGACCTTTAAGGCATAAAACTCAATGTACTTTTGACATTGGTGTAGTTTACTTACACATACAACTTGAACCCAGTCGTATATGTCAAAATAGTTTGTTTAGTGCTAGCTGGTTTTAATACCTGTCCTTCACACAGGATTGTAGATGTATGACAGTTAGGTACACTTCCTGTGGGAGCACTGTCAGCAGCAGCGGTATTGGCTACTGACGGTGTGAAGAGTCAACCAGCACTGTTTGTTAAATCAGATGTGATGGCTGGACTGTCACAGCTCGGTGTCTGTGGCCAAACTTTGCAGCTGTTTTGTGGCCTGCTAAACGAGCAGTCAGTCACACTGTCCTCGCCACTGACTTCACTTAAAAACATCCTCGTGCAGAGCAAATTTGATTCCTGGTAGATTAGAAAGTTTAAGTGTGTTCATGAGTTCATGAGTTTGCTTTTGTTGAGTCGGTGCAATATTAAGCTTCTTGGCAATAATCGTAGTGTTTTAACGGTCAACTTCACAAAAGAGCAAATTTGCTTTGCTGTTATGTTTCAGTGGTGTGTGTGCCTGGCACTCCTTGCTGACTCACTGATGATGAACAGAGGTCAAACCTGAAATTCTGATTATGAATCACAACCATTCTGCAAATCATGATCAAATGTTACTTAAAACAGGCTGTCATCGGGGGGTCCTCTCCAGTTATACACACAGGTACTAGTTTAGTAAGTACACCAAGCCAATAGAATACATTGATGAATGGTATACAGTAATGCTCAGTTTCTGATGAAAATATTTTAGAGAAGCATTGATTCAACATGCTGGTCAGGCTGTAGTTTGTTTTAATATTTAGGATACCATACCTAATTAATAGTTTCCTAAGAAACTGCCAACTAACAACTACATGCATCTTGATATAGGGTGATAATCATTTTATTATCAGTTATTCTGTCAATTGTTTTAGGGGGTTAATGGTGTAATTTCTAAAATTGTGTAAAATTCGGGCGGTGTTTAGCTCAGTTAGAGCAGTCGCCCCATGTACAAAGGCTCAGTCCTTGCTGCGGAAGCCCAAGGTTCAAATCCAACCTGTGGCTCTTTCCCGCATTGTCATTCCCCATCTCTCTCTCCCTGCATTCCTGTCACTCTTCAGCTGTCTCTATTGAAAATAAACTTGAAAAGGCCAAAAAAAAATAAAATAATTAAATCGTGTAAAATTTACTCTCTTTAAATTCAAGTAAATGTCCGAAACTGATGAACACAAATTAGAAAAAAGGAGAGAACCCTCACATTTAGAAGCTGAAACCAGAAACTAAAAGAATTATTTTCTTGATTAAATGACTCAAATGATTAATATTCGTCGTTTTCTCCCACTTATCCGTTTGAGTCGGGCCGTGGGGGCAGCAGCTTCAGCAGGGAAGCCCAGACTTCCCTCTCCCCGGCCACTTCGTCCAGCTCTCCCAGGGGGACCCCAAGGCGTTCCAAGGCGAGCCGAGAGACATAGTCCCTCCAGTGTGTCCTGGGTCTTCCCCGGGGCCGCCTCCCAGAGGGGCGTGCCCGGAACATCTCACCAGGGAGACGTCCAGGAGGCATCCTCACGAGATGCGAAGAAGTAGCGGTTCTACTCTGAGCTCCTCGCGGATGGCCAAGCTTCTCACCCTATCTCTAAGGGAGAGTCCAGCCACCCTGTGAAGGAAGCTCATTTCGGCCGCTTGTATTCGCGATCTCATTCTTTCGGTCACTACCCAAAGCTCGTGACCATAGGTGAGGGTAGGAACGTAGATTGACTGGTAAATCGAGAGCTTCGCCTTTCGGCTCAGCTCTTTCTTCACCACAACGGACCGGTGCAGAGTCCGCATCACTGCAGAAGCCGCACCGATCTGCCGGTCGATCTCCCGTTCCATCTTTCCCTCACTCGTGAACAAGACCCCGAGATACTTGAACTCCTCCACTTGTGGCAATGCGGACCAAGCTCTGGCACCGAGAGTACAGGGGCCGGATAGCCCATATTAATGGGTCCGGAACCCCATACTCCCGGAGCACCCCCCACAGGACTCCCTGAGGGACACGGTCGAACGCCTTCTCCAGGTCCACAAAGCACATGTAGACTGGTTGGGCAAACTCCCATGCACCCTCCAGGACCGTGCTAAGGGTATAGAGCTGGTCTAAAGTTCCATAACAGGATGAAAACCACACTGCTCCTACTGGATCCGAGGTTTGACAATCTTGCGGACCCTCCTCTCCAGGACCCCCGAAAAGACCTTCCCAGGGAGGCTGAGGAGTGTGATCCCCCTATAGTTGGAGCACACCCTCCGGTCCCCCTTTTTGAAGAGAAGAACCACCACCCCGGTCTGCCAGTCCAGGGGCACTGCCCCCGATGTCCATGCGATGTTGCAGAGACGTGTCAACCAAGACAGCCCCACAACATCCAGAGCCTTGAGGAACCCCGGGCGGACCTCATCCACCCCGGGGCCTTGCCGGAGCTTTTTGACTACCTCAGCGACCTCAGCCCCAGAGATGGGTGACACCGCCACGGGGTCCCCAGACTGCCTCCTCAAAGGAAGACGTGCTGGTGGGATTGAGGAGGTCTTCGAAGTATTCCCCGCAATATTTCTCAATATGACTGCACATATTGGCGGTTGAAAACAGACAGGATAAAAACCCCAGTCTACAGTGTCACAATCTGACAGTTTGTACACACAGCCACCTCTCCGAGGTTTTGAGACACTAGAACAACATCACGCTACTTGGCGCCTCAGCTTCTGAGATGGGACAGTCACTAGTGGCACGACCACGCGAGGTGACTTGACAGTAAACGCAGGTCGTTTGAACAATCGGCCAAACACTCATTTTTCCGGTGAGGACAGTCTCTCGCTTGTATCTGTGTGTTACCTGTGTGTGTGTGTGTCTGTTTTGATAACCAAGTCAAGGTGATCCTTGGATGAAGTGCATTCTGCGACACAGTAAAGATGACTTTGAATTCACACATAACTGTTCATGTTTGATTTTCGCCTCATTCTGGGTGACGGCCTCCTCAGAAGTAGAGATTTGGTGACCAGGCAGACGACACATTATACCCCTGCAGACAGAATAAACTGTGGGAGTGGTGACTGAGGGGTAATCCACTCTCCTGAAGCGCTCTTCAGAAAAGCACTTCACCACAACAAGAAAAAAAAACTATTCCAGTGGAGCTGACAGTAGACGACTGCAGAAACATGCAGCTTGTGTGAGTGAATGTAACTGATGCAAGTGTATAAATATGAGGCAAGGTTTTGCAGCCGGTCTGTCTCTGCAGCAGCAGCTTATGATTACATGCTACAATATTTTTGTAATCTGATAAATCACACATTACTGTATGCCCACTGTGAATCCTTTTGATTTTCCATCACTCAGCTGCTGTAACAATGGGTTTTAGTATTGTGGATGTCTGTTTTAGTAATAACGATATATTACAGTGGATGAATAGGCAAAGGTAATGTAAGTGTGTGTGTGTGTGTGTGTGTGTGTGTGAGAGAGAGAGAGAGAGCGAGAGAGAGAGACAGCGGCAGAGGAGAAAGAGAGCATATGTATGTGTGTCAAAGAGAGAGAGAGACAGGGAGGGAGGGAAAGAGAGAGACAGACAGAAAGTGTCTCTCCATCTCTTGAGCCTTAGGTAGGGTTGTGTTTGCCAATCTGTGCTGGCTTGTATGTGTGCGTGTGTGTGTGCGTGTGTGTGTGTGTGTGTGTGTGTGTCTGTGTCTGTGTCTGTGTGTATGAGGTGAGATATGGCAACAGTGCCATCTAGTGCACGGACTCATTTGAAGAGGGGGATTATCTTGAAGTTGTCTCCGCTGTGTAAATACAGTGGAGACGCACAGACTGGATCACATGTGATAAACATCATGAGCCACATTCAAACCCGGGAAACTTCCTGAAGACGGTGTGTCTGTTTCATTTTACTGATTTTGTCTCTCTTTGACAAAAAAAAAAAAAAAAAAAAAAACATTCATTTCTGTGTGCTATGCAGATGAATGTGTAGATACTTGAAACTTAAGATGGGTAATCCATCACAGCGACATTTAATCAGCCTTATTTTTTATCAAAGTTACATTATCATTGCATGGTACCGCAGGTGAGAGCAGAGACTGTTTATCAACTGCCCTTTTTGGTGCGTTCAAGGATGCTCAGACGCCTGGCACTTCAGAGTTGGCTGCCTAACAGCATCCTGAATGCAATTCTTTTAAGCGCCTCTTCTATGTATATCCATAATTTGCTTCCATAATATCCAAGATCACATAGGTTCATGTCAACATTGAACTGACATACTTCTATTACTTTTAATTGGTCCTCTTAGGACAACCACACATGTAGGTTTGTTTATTGCTGTGTCAAAACTAATGGTGCTCACATGTACCATCACTCATCGGGAGACTCGAGGGACCCGACTGTCAGGCATTGTGTCAACCGAGCATGCTTGGAGCAGATGTTACGCGAAGGAGGGAGGTGAGATGGAAGTGCAAAGAATGAAAGGGAATAAATGAAAAGGAAGGAGATGATTCATTACAGATTCATTCATTTGCAGATCATTTTAATTAATCAACTGATGGTTTGCTTTAATATCAGACAATTATGAATAAATGCCCATGACATGCTTATTGTGCTTAACCAACACTCCAAAACTCCAAAAGATATTTAGTTAACTAATCCAACTTTTTCTCTGTCCTGATATTAATTCTGAAAGTTGAGCTCAGTGTGTCTGCAGGTAGCAATGTGATACTACTGTTTCACAAATTCATATTCTGTAAACCTTACTGTGTATTACTCAGCTGGATCATTTTTATATAACGTAACATGAAGCCGGAGATTACTGTGGCACTGAAAACTCAGCAGCTCACCATGACTGAATGCAATTAACTGATAATGGAAACACCGAATTTGATTGAATTTTATAATGACATTGACAAAGACATTGCATTAATGTGGAATGGTCGTGTCATGGCCAATAACCGATTTGCTTAATAAGGTCAGTATTGGGGCATCTCTATTTATCACTACCCTATAGAAAACAAAAAAACATGACAGGCCTTCTCAAGCTGGAAGAAAAGCGCCTTTGTCCTTTAGCTTGGAAAATGTATTAAAATTCTTATCAGCATAATTGCTTATTATCAAGATGATCAGCTATTCACTAATCATTTTCGCTCTAGATGGACGGACATGTGGAAGGTTGAATAAATGAAGGTGGAAGATGGTGACAGGGTGAGAGAGAGACAGGTCAACCAGGTACAACAGGGATGATAAATGATTATAGGTGTGGATGAGGTGTAGCCTAAATCTCCACCCAGTCCATTGCTGATGTTTTTAAAAACTGAATTGTGTTGCATCTCAAAATGTCACCAGTGAGGATGGGAGGGGATGTTTTCAAAGACATTGTCCACTTACATATGCACGATAAATCCATTCAAACAAATCAAGCTATAGTTCAAGTAATTTAGATGACTCCATATAGAAATCCCAGTTTTGTGGCAGACAGTAGGGTTGGCACGGGTATGTGAGCTTAAACCGGTTTGTTTTTGTGCAAACCAACTGAAGCAGAACTTGTCATTGTGAGCTGTTATGGAAAATAAAAAAGAAGAAGCAGCTTTCAGGCATGTCAAGCCTTGAGTGGGCGGCAGCACTGGAGCATTAGCAGAGTAGCATCACAGCTGAGCAGACAGTGCCACAGAGTTAGCACTGTCTTTAGGGAAACTTGCTAACTAGTTTATGAAATACATTGCTGGAAAGTCACAATGGCCACTTCAATTTTATAACCCTGTGCTTGGCATGTCAGGCAGGTAGCCAGCTACTACAGTTAGTAACCATAGACATTATAAAACATGGACCTAGTCTCAGTGACGTCACCCACAGGTCGTTTTGAAGCTCAGTGTGGTGGCCATCTTGGCAGCTGTTCCTCTGCCACCTCCCAGCTAATCTAAAAAGGGACAAGATGTGGATGGATGCTGGACTTGATGCGGGCTGAATGATGCCTGGCTGCTAAAACAATCTGTTACAACAGTCACCTGTCAGTCAAAGCGGCCACACTGTTAATTCTTGGTGAGTTATAGAGTAACTAACCCTCAGTACAGTACAGACCAAAACTGTTTTTTGAACCAGGCTGTAAACACGTTTATTTCTACTGTGAAGTTGGACATTTTAACATGGGGACTTATGGAGATCGACTCGTTTTGTAGCAAGCTTTAAGTGGACATTTGAAGAACTGCAGTTTTTGGCACTCCAGCATTGGATTCATTTTACATGGTTTCATTAGCCACTTGCTTCTTCACTCTCATTCAGGGGTCTTGTGTTTCACTCAGGAGCAGCGGATTCATGCAACACATGGTGGTGAATTTTGTTATTGCCGGCCTGGTCCAGTCTTTGACTTAATATTAAACTAGTTTGAAGAGACGATGGTAATGGTTTGTGCACAGAAGTTTGTGCTTTATGG